>NC_090024.1:247861452-248043952 GCF_037176765.1 Anolis sagrei | reverse complement strand
GACATTATAGGCCTTCTGAATGAACACAGACTACATTATCATCAACATATTGGAGTTCTATAACAGAGTTGTAGGCCTTCTGAATGAGCACATATGTTATCATCAGCATATTGGAGTTCTATATCAGACTTTGTAGGCCTTCTGAATGAGCACAGACTACATTATCATCAGCATATTGGAGTTCTATAACAGACATTGTAGGCCTTCTGAATGAGCACAGAGTATGTTATCATCAGCATATTGGACTTTTATAACAGATGTTGTAGGCCTTATTCTGAATGAGCACAGACTACATTATCATCGGCATATTGGAGTTCTATAACAGACGTTGTAGGCCTTCTTCTGAATGAGCACAGACTACATTATCATCAGCATATTGGAGTTCTATAACAGAGTTGTAGGTCTTCTTCTGAATGAGCACAAACTACATTATCATCAGCATATTGGAGTTCTATAACAGACGTTGTAGGCCTTCTTCTGAAGGAGCACAAACTACATTATCATCAGCATATTGGAGTTCTATAACAGAGTTGTAGGCTTTCTTCTGAATGAGCACAGACTATATTATAATCAGCATATTGAAGTTCTATAACAGACGTTGTAGGCCTTCTTCTGAATGAGCACAGACTATATTATCACCAGCATATTGGAGTTCTATAACAGATGTTATAGGCCTTCTGAATGAGTACATACGTTATCATCAGCATATTGGAGTTCTATAATAGATGTTGTAGGCCTTCTTCTGAATGAGCACAGACTACATTATCATCAGTGTATTGGAGTTCTATATCAGACTTTGTAGGCCTTCTTCTGAATGAACACAGACTACATTATCATCAGCATATTGGAGTTCTATAACAGAGTTGTAGGCCTTCTGAATGAGCACAAACTACATTATCATCAGCATATTGGAGTTTTATAACAGACGTTGTAGGCCTTCTTCTGAATGAGCACAGACTTCATGGGAAGGTGGAAGGTAAAAGGAAGAGGGGCGGACCAAGGGCAAGATGGATGAATGGCATCCTTGAAGTGACTGGACTGACCTTGAAGGAGCTGGGTGTGGTGACGGCCAACAGGGAGCTCTGGCGTGGCCTGGTCCATGAAGTCACGAAGAGTCGGAGACGACTGAACGAATGAACAACATATTATCATCAGCATATTGGAGTTTTATAACAGATGTTGTAGGCCTTCTGAATGAGCACAGACTACATTATCATCAGCATATTGGTGTTCTATAACAGATGTTGTAGGCCTTCTGAATGAGCACATACATTATCAACAGCCTATTGGAGTTCTATATCAGACTTTGTAGGCCTTCTTCTGAATGAGCACAGACTACATTATCATCAGCATATTGGAGTTCTATAACAGACTTTGTAGGCCTTCTTCTGAATGAACACAGACTACATTATCAGCATATTGGAGTTTTATAACAGAGTTGTAGGCCTTCTGAATGAGCACAGACTACATTATCATCAGCATATTGGAGTTCTATAACAGAGTTGTAGGCCTTCATCTGAATGAGCACAGGCTACATTATCACCAGCATATTGGGGTTCCATAACAGACGTTGTAGGCTTTCTTCTGAATGAGCACAGACTACATTATCATCAGCATATTGGAGTTCTATAACAGAGTTGTAGGCCTTCTTCTGAATGAGCACAGATTACATTATCACCAGCATATTAGAGTTCCATAACAGACGTCGTAGGCCTTCATCTGAATGAGCACAGACTATATTATCACCAGCATATGGGAGTTCAATAACAGATGTTGTAGGCCTTCTGAATGAGCACATACGTTCCCATCAGCATATTGGAGTTCTATAACAGACGTTGTAGGCCTTGGGTTGTTGTAGGTTTTTCCGGGCTGTATGGCCATGTTCTGGAGGCATTTTCTCCTGACGTTTCGCCTGCATCTATGGCAAGCATCCTCAGAGGTAGTGAGGTCTTTTGGAAGTAGGAAGAATGGGTTTATATATCTGTGGAATGACCAGGGTGGGACAAAGGACTCTTGTCTGCTGGGCCTAGCTGTGAATGTTTCAGCTGATCACCTTGATTAGCATTCAATGGCTTGGAAGTGCCTGGGGGGAATCTTTTGTTGAGAGTGATTTTATGTGCCTGCTTGTTTCCCCTCTGTTGTTTTGCTGTTGTAATTTTTGAGTTTTTTAATACTGGTAGCCAGATTTTGTTCATGTTCATGGTTTCCTCCTTTCTGTTGAAATTGTCCACATGCTTGTGGATTTCAATGCCTTCTCTGTGTAGCCTGACATGGTGGTTGTGAGAGTGGTCCAGTTGTAGGCCTTCTTCTGAATGAGCACAGAGTATATTATCATCAGCATATTGGAGTTCTATAACAGATATTGTAGGCCTTCTGAATGAGCACAGACGTTATCATCAGCATATTGGAGTTCTATAAAAGACGTAGGCCTTCTTCTGAATGAACACAGACTATATTATCACCAGCATATTGGAGTTCTATAACAG
The DNA here is from genome assembly GCF_037176765.1 of Anolis sagrei. Lineage (NCBI taxonomy): Eukaryota > Metazoa > Chordata > Lepidosauria > Squamata > Anolidae > Anolis > Anolis sagrei. The sequence continues at coordinate 248,041,466 of NC_090024.1, read as the reverse complement.
AGTTGTAGGCCTTCTTCTGAATGAGCACAGACTACATTATCATCAGCATATTGGAGTTCCATAACAGACTTCGTAGGCCTTCTTCTGAATGAGCACAGACTACATTATCATCAGCATATTGGCGTTCTATAACAGACATAGGACTTCTTCTGAATGAGCACAGACTACATTATCATCAGCATATTGGACTTTTATAACAGATGTTGTAGGCCTTCTTCTGAATGAGCACAGACTATATTATCATCGGCTTATTGGAGTTCTATAACAGAAGTAGGACTTTTTCTGAATGAGCACAAACTACATTATCACCAGCATATTGGAGTTCTATAACAGAAGTAGGACTTTTTCTGAATGAGCACAGCCTATATTATCATCAGCATATTGGAGTTCCATAACAGACGTTGTAGGCCTTCTTCTGAATGAGCACAGACTATATTATCATGGGGAAGGTAGAAGGTAAAAGGAAGAGGGGCCGACGAAGGGCAAGATGGATGGATGGCATCCTTGAAGTGACTGGACTGACCTTGAAGGAGCTGGGTGTGGTGATGGCCGACAGGGAGCTCTGGCGTGGCCTGGTCCATGAGGTCACGAAGAGTCGGAGACGACTGAACGAATGAACAACATATTATCATCAGCATATTGGAGTTTTATAACAGACGTAGGACTTCTTCTGAATGAGCACAGACCACATTATCATCAGCATATTGGAGTTCTATAACAGATGTTGTAGGCCTTCTGAATGAGCACATACATTATCAACAGCCTATTGGAGTTCTATATCAGACTTTGTAGGCCTTCTTCTGAATGAGCACAGACTACATTATCATCAGCATATTGGAGTTCTATAACAGAGTTCTAGGCCTTCATCTGAATGAGCACAGGCTACATTATCATCAGCATATTGGCGTTCTATAACAGACATAGGACTTCTTCTGAATGAGCACAGACTACGTTGTCATTAGCATATTGGAGTTCTATAACAGATGTTGTAGGCCTTCTTCTGAATGAGCACAGACTATATTATCATCTGCATATTGGCGTTCTATAACAGATGTTGTATGCCTTCTGAATGAGAACATACGTTATCATCAGCATATTGGAGTTCTATATCACTTTGGTCTTCTTCTGAATGAGCACAGACTACATTATCATCAGCATATTGGAGTTCTATAACAGAAGTAGGACTTTTTCTGAATGAGCACAGCCTATATTATCATCAGCATATTGGAGTTCCATAACAGACGTCGTAGGCCTTCTTCTGAATGAGCACAGACTACATTATCACCAGCATATTGGAGTTCTATAACAGACGTAGGACTTCTTCTGAATGAGCACAGACTACATTATCATCGGCATATTGGAGTTCTATTACAGACGTTGTAGGCCTTCTGAATGAGCACATACCTTATCATCAGCATATTGGAGTTCTATATCAGACTTTGTAGGCCTTCTTCTGAATGAGCACAGACTATATTATCATCAGCATATTGGAGTTCTATAACAGATGATGCAGGCCTTCTTCTGAATGAGCACAGACTACGTTATTGCCAGCTTAGAGATGCTGGGCTCTATTACCTTGATTTTATTTATCATGTCAGGGGCAACCAGACCATTGTATTACATTTCTAACAGAACAAAACAAACAAACAGATAAATAAAACCACAAAGTTTGTAAGCTTGGTAGTTCATTAAATGTCTTTTGGGCAGTATCTGTCCCCTTGGAGTGCCTCTGGTGTTGCTACAAGGAGGTCCTGCCTGGTGCATGTGACAGGGCTCAGGGTGCATTGCAGCAGGTGGTCAGTGGTTTGCTCTCCTCCACACTCGCATGTCGTGGACTCCACATTGTGGCCCCATTTCTTGAGGTTGGCTCTGCATCTCGTGGTGCCAGAGCGAAGTCTGTTCAGCGCCTTCCAAGTCGTCCAGTCTTCTTCTGTGTGCCCAGGGGGGAGTCTCTCATTGGGTATCAGCCATTGGTTGAGGTTCTGGGTTTGAGCCTGCCACTTTTGGACTCTCGCTTGCTGAGGTGTTCCAGCGAGTGTCTCTGTAGATCTTAGAAAACTATTTCTTGATTTAAGTCGTTGGCGTGCTGGCTGATGCCCAAACAGGGGATGGGCTGGAGATGTCTCTGCCTTGGTCCTTTCACTATTGGCTGCTACTTCTTGGCAGATGTCAGGTGGTGCAATGCCGGCTAGACAGTGTAATTTCTCCAGTGGTGTAGGGCGCAGACACCCCGTGATAATGCGGCATGTCTCATTAAGGGCCACATCCACTGTTTTAGCGTGGTGAGATGTGTTCCACACTGGGCATGCATACTCAGCAGCAGAGTAGCACAGCTCAAGGGCAGATGTCTTCACTGTGTCTGGTTGTGATCCCCAGGTTGTGCCAGTCAGCTTTCGTATGATATTGTTTCTAGCGCCCACTTTTTGCTTGATGTTCAGGCAGTGCTTCTTGTAGGTCAGGGCACGATCCAGAGTGACTCCCAGGTATTACCTTGATGACTGGTTCTGCAAAGAAGTGTTTCCACTTCCCAGAGGTGCCACTGGAGGGCAGTGCAAGACCCCAGAAAGCAAGGCAGAAAATGCCATTTCCCTTCTGCAGGCCTTTCACTTCTCCATCAGCCCACATCCCACACTGTCTCATATGGTGCCAGTTGCCCCCTTTGTTCATATATATATATACACATCCACACACACACACACATGAGAGAGAGGCCTTCCAGCCACACCAGCCGGGATGCCCTTTGCTTCCTCTTCTGACGTTTTTTGCGAACATCACCCCGAAAAGTAGACCAAAACCCTGCATGAGTCACCATCCAACATTGGTATCAATGCCTTTTGTGATCATCTCGGCACGGCTGAGCCGGAGCGTTTGTTCTTTGCAGCCGGGCTTGTTAGAGGAAGCTTCCGTGAGGAAGGAAGGAGGCCCACGGGGAGGCCGGAGCAGGACGGGTCAAGGAAGGCGGAACGAGCCTCTTTCGGGAAAGAAAGGCGGCCGTAATAATAACGCGGCCAATTAGAAGTTTTCAGGGGAGACTTCAGCATTGGTTTTCTCTTTGTACGTGGTTCTGCCTATGGATAGCCATGTGTTGGGGGGGATTTGATAGGGTCGTCCTGCCTGGCTGAAGGGGGTGGACTGGATGACCTTTCGGGGCACCTCAAATATTTTGAAGTAAGACCCCACTAGCAGCATCAAGCTTTCTTCTGTGCCCACGCTCCATTACATAGTTTTGAAAGAATAATCATAACTGGGTTGCTGTGAGTTTTCTGGGCTGTATGGCCCTGTTCCAGCAGCATTCTTTCCTGACATATAATAATAATAATAATAATAATAATAATCTTTATTTGTTACCCCCGCCACCATCTCCCCAATGGGGACTTGCAGCGGCTTACATGAGGCCAAGCCCAAACGACAATTACATAAAAGGAAACCAAAAACACAAACCGAAAACGCGAACAGTAAACAATAACATCAGCTAGGAGGCGGGATGAAGCCTGACAAAGACTGAGGAAATGATCAGCTTAGGGGCATCCGCCAGCTGGAATGTGAGGCTATTGTCCTCACCGGCGGGGTGTCAAATAGGGAAACAATGAGTTTCCTGGTCTGTGATGGGATTTGGAGGAGATATGAAAAGGCTTTTTCAATATCGCACCTTGGGGGGGGGGGTCAACAATACCTAGGTGATTTAATCAGTCTTTCTTTCCGAGTTTCTGTTCGCCCCCTCCCCTCGCTGGTCTGCTCCGAGGGCCAAGGTTGGGGGGAAACAACAGTACGGTTCATGCAAATGAAACAATCAGGAAGACTTTCGGGAGGACAAAGGAGTTCCTCCCCAAGGCAGTAATCCCCAGGTCACATTTTTATGGGGCAAGGGTCAGCAGGAAAGGCGGGAAGGGGAAACACAGCATATTCTATAGGATATTTCATTACATACATTTCATATATTTCATAAGGCAATCCCATCCCCATCCCCAGCAAAGTTTATTAAAATAGTTGATTTTTTTATTATTATTGAAGAAATTCATGGTCTCTTGATGAAGGCGCGCGGAAACGGAGGCTGCTTGCTCTTCAAGGCAAGCCTGGTCTGAGAGTTCGTGTCCAAGGATATGGCAGAAAAACAGTCCGGGACGTGGGGCAGAAAGTCAATAGGAGAGGGCAAAAAGAGTCCAAGGAGGGTTTCCGGGCTGCAATCGCGGGGCAGCGTCCTTGTCTGTCCTTTGGAAAACTATGTCTCCCAGGTCAGGGACCGGGACCCACGCCTGGCTGCCTTCCCGGGGTCTCCTGCGGGTGGCTGCAGTAGGTCCCCGGTTGCTGGATCCAGGCAGGAGTGAGCGCCGCTGAGGAGAAACGAACTGTCTGGGAAGAGCCCGGCCAAATTGACAAACAGCTGATTTCTGTAAGATAAAATACTCAGAACAAAACCAATTTATTCCCGTGTGTAGGAGTCCAAAATGAGAGAAGGGAGATAGCAGTTAGGCTTGGGATTAGTAGCAGAAAAATATAAAACTGAAACGGCGGCGATCCGCCATTTTATGATTTTTCGCGGATAAGGGGGTCTGAAATGGCGGTTTCTGTATCCGCGGTTTGGACGGACGCAGATTCGGGGTCCCGGGGGCACCCGGAGGCGCCTCCCGCGGGCTCACGGCTCTCCGGAGCCTGGAAAAAGGTTTATTTCAGTGTTGTTATGATTTGAGTCAGGAAAGATACAAAAGTATCAAGCGGAGAGATTAAAAGTTGCAAGTTTCAAGTACCTTTATTAGGGAAATGATACAAAGTAAGGAGAGGGGAAAGCAAAAGGAAAGTTGCAGGCATTCCTGGCTTTGGGCTGGCAGACGGGGCACATTTCATCTGTTGGTCCCCAAAAACTTGGTCCAGGAACTGCGGAACTCTCCGCTGCGGCTCACACCAATGTGAAGGCGGGGCTCCCTGCCACGCTCGGGCTCACAGGCAGTGAGTTCCAGAGTCAGGGAGCCACAGTGGAAAAGGCTCCCTCCCTTGTACTCACTAGACGAGCTTGAGAGACTGGCAGGGGCGAGAGAAGGGCCTCCCCGGAGGATCGGAAGGCCCGAGATGGTTTGTGGCGGGAGATATGGTCACAAAGGTAAGCAGGTCCCAAACCATTCAGGGCTTTGTATGTGAGAACCTACACCTTGAATGGGGACCAGAAAATAAACGGCAGCCAGTGGAGCTCCTTAAACAGGGGGGTTGACCGCTACCTGTAGGTTGCCCCAGTTATTAGTCTGGTTGCCAAACGTTGGACAAGTTGTAGTTTCCGGACCATCTTCAAGGGTAGCCCCACGTAGAGAGCATTGCAATAGTCTAGAGGTAACTAAGGCATGGACCACCATGGTCAAGTCAAACTTCACGAGGTAAGGTCGCAGTTGGCGCACAAGTTTTAGCAGAATGGACTGGATGATCTCTGGGGGTCCCTTCCAACACTGGGATTCTGTGATTAAGAGGAAATTCCTGTGGGTCAGAGCTGTTTGCCTCTGGAAAAGGCTTTCCTGTGGTGTGGCTGAAGTGCTATAACAGAAGCAGGATGGCTATCTGTCGGGAGGGGTCAGATATGGTCTCCCTGCTTGGCAGAAAGAAGGAAGGGGGTTGGACTGGATGATCTCTGGGTGTCCCTCCCAACGCTAGGATCCTATGGGCCAAAGGGCTCCAGAACACACAGTGACCCCCTTTTGAAGATTTCCCACAGCAGAAACCCAATGGCAAGATAATCCAAAACAAAGGCAGAGGCAGTGCCAGAAGAGCCTAGATCAGGCATGGGCAAGCCCAAGCCTGAGGGCCAAATGTGGCCCCTTGGACTCTTTTCTCAAGCCCTCCTCTCTTTCACCATCCTATCCCTCTCTTTCCTTCCTCCTTCCCTCCTTCTTTCTCCTTCCCTTACACCCTTTCGTCATTCCTTCCTTCTTTCCTCCTTCCCTTCCTTCCATCCTTCCCTTCCACGCTTTTGTCCTTCCTTCCTTCCTTCTTCCTTCCTTCCTTCCTTCCTTCCTTCCTTCCTCCAACTCTTGAAGAACGGGAAATCCAACCTTGCCACCAAAGTAGGAAAGAAACCAATAGCCAGGCAACCAGAGATTGAGAACAACAACCTCCATGAACCCTTTACACCTACTGAATTGGACATGGCTCTCAACAAATGTAAGAATGGCAAAGCAGCTGGCCTGGATGATCTACGGATGGAACAAATCAAGAACTTTGGTCCCAAAGCAAGGCGCTGGCTGCTGGAGCTGATGAACAACGGCACTGCATCCTGTCAGATCCCCAAAATCTGGAGGAAAGCAAGAGTCATCGCCATCTTGAAGCCAGGCAAAGACCGTAACGACCCAAAAAGCTACAGACCAATCTCCCTGTTGTGCCACCTCTACAAAGTTCTGGAGAGACTTATTTTGCATAGAATTATGGAAAATATAGACCCCTGTCTGATCCCACAGCAAGCTGGCTTCAGGAAAGGCAGAAGCTGCACATCGCAAGTGCTGAACCTGACTCAGCACATCGAAGGTGGCTTTGAAAGGCAGCAGATCACAGGAGCTGTCTTCATAGACCTGTCAGCAGCCTATGAGACTGTGAACCACCGCCTCCTCCTGAGAAAAATGTATAGTGTCACAAAGGACGACCACCTCACCCGCCTCATAGGAAACCTGCTACAAAACAGGAGCTTTTTCATTCTTCCTTCCCTTTTTCCTTTCTCCCTCCCTCCCTCCCTCCCTTCTCTTTTGTCTTTCCTTCTTCCTCTTTCCATCCCTCCTTCCCTCCCTCCTTTCTCTCCCTCTTTCTCCTTCTATCCTTCCCTCCCACCCTCTCATCCTTCCTTCCTTCCTTCTTTCTTTCCTTCCTCCTTCCCTCCCTTTTGCCTTTCCTTCTTCCTCTTTCCATTCCTCCTTCCCTCCCTCCTTTTCCTCCCTCTTTCTCCTTCTATCCTCCCCTTCCACGCTTTCATCCTTTCTTCCCTTTTGTCTTTCTTTCCTTCTCTCTTCCCTTCCTCCTTCCCTTCCTACCTTCCGTCCTTTCCTTCCACCCTTTTATCCTCCCTTCCTTCCTTTTTGTCCTTCCTTCCTTCCCTCCCTTCATCCTTCCCTTCCTCCCTTTCATCCTTTCCTCTTTCCTTCCTCTCTTCTTCCTTCCTTCCTTCCTTCCTTCCTTCCTTCCTTCCTTCCTTCCTTCCTTCCTTCCCTCTCTTGTCTTCCCTTCCTTCTCCCTATCCTTTATCCTTCCCTTCCTTCCTTCCCTTCCACCCTTCCTTCCTTCCTCCTTTTTGTCTTTCCTTCCTTCTCTCCCCCCTTTCTCTTTCTCTTCCTACCTTCCATCCTTCCCTTCCACCCTTTCATGCTTCTTTCCTTCATTCCTTTTCGTCTTTCTTCCCTTCCTTCCTTTCCTCCCTTCACCCTTCCCTTCCACCCTTTCATGCTTCCCTCTTTCCTTCCTCTCTTCTTCTTTCTCCTTCCTTCCTTCCTTCCTTCCTTCCTTCCTTCCTTCCTTCCTTCCTTTGGCCCTCCTCACAGAGTGTGCAATATGTTGAAGGCAAGCAGCATTGCCTATCGGGCCGAGGGAGGAAGAGTGGGCAGGGCAGGAGCATTTCCAGCCAGATCATTACACATGGTTTTGACTCAGGAATGAAAATCTGAGAAGAAATCAGGTGGCCTTAAGAGCGAAAGGGAGACAAAGCAAAACATATTCAGAGGGAGAGAACACCAAGTGTGGGTGAATCAGATGAGCAAGGCATCAGGGGAAACCCATCCACAGAAGCTTACACCAACTGCAAAAGGCAGAAAAAGGAACATGAAAGGCTGTTCAGCTTCCCCGCAGTTGGAAGAGACCCCAGAGGCCATCCAGTCTGACCCCCTTCTTTCCGTCAGGCACACAGACGTCATGCAAGCCCTCCCGACAGATAGCCATCCAGCCTCTGCTTAAAAACATCCAGAGGAAGAGATTCCATCACAATCCTGGGCGGCAGCAGGTTCCTCTGTTGAACAGCTTTGACCGTCAGGAAATTCTTCCTAATGTCCAGGGGGGAGGCTTCTCTCACTTCTTGTTGCCTCAGCCTTGTTCTTAACTAGGAGTCATTTGTTTGTAACTTGGGGACTGCCTGTATCCAACTTCCATTTGGCTGGGAACATCAAAGGGCAAATCAGAGGGAAACAGTCAATCCTCTCCGAGGTTGATGTGACTGGGAAATCAAACCTCTTCCCACAGAGACACAAATGGTTTGTGGTTGTGATTTATGACTTCATTTGCTAAAGACAGAGAGAGAAATAACAATATTTGAATACATGTGAGAAATCACTCATGTCTAAGTCCCCAAATGTACCACATCTATGTAAATAAAAATGTAATGTTAGTTTGTGGGATTAACATAACTCAAAAAAACACTGGACGAATTGACACCAAATTTGGACACAAGACACCTAACAGTTCAACGAGTGTTCATCACCCCTAAAAACACACACACAACCCCCCCTCCAGCAAAACGGACAAAAACCCCCATCAAAAAGGACTTAAAACCCCAAAAATACACTATATATACATATACTATACACATACACTCATATACACATCACACATGCACACACGTATATATACACAAGCACACACAAATAAACACCCATACATATACATACACACACAGACATATATACATTAACACACACAAATATACACATGCACACATACATACACACATATGTACACACAAATATGCATATAGATAAGCACACACATATACAGAATATACATATACACATATAAACAAATATATACACACACATATATATACACACATATATATACATACAGATATGCACACACATATAACGATAGATATAGATAGATAGATAGATAGATAGTAGGGCTGGGCGGTTTCGTTTCGTTAATTCGTAATTCGTTAAAAAATCGTTATTTTTTGTTAACGAAGCGATAACGAACCATTCTGGCGCAACTTAAAAACGAAACGAATTTTTCAATTCGTTTCGTAAATGCTTCGTATTTCGTTATGTATTCGTTTCGTTATTGGTTTGAGGTCGTTTCGTTATTATTTCCGCATGTCTGGGGCAAGTTTTATAGTTGTTTTTTGTTTAATTAGTGAAAAAAAATATAATATCACACCAACAGTCAACAACAGAGGGAGAGGGAAGCTTCAGAAGTTTTTTTAGCGTATTGCACGATCGCAGCCGCCATTAATGAATCAATTCGTTATTGTTTCGTTATTGTTTTGTAATTTTTTTACCATTTACGAAATTTCGTAAATATCGAACTTTTTTAAAGGAAAATTTCGGAATTCTTTTAAATATCGAAACGCAAAAAAACCCCAAAAAACGAATCGATTTTAGAAACAAATTTTTCCGTTCTTACCCAGGCCTAAAAGATAGATAGACACACACACACATATACATACACACATGCAAACACACATATGTACACATATACATAAATATATGCACACACATAACACATATATACAAACAGGGCCACAGTAACACATGGCAGGGGACGGCTAGTGCTATAAATATAATTCATCTGTGGGGTGAGAAAGGCCTGATGTCCAAGCTGGGTTCAGGAAAGGAGGAGGCACCCGGGATCACTTTGCAAACATATATTCGATATGCAAATAATTTCAGAAGAAAATTATTATAGATGATTACAAATACTTTTGAGTATATATAGAGCACGAAAACATACGGGTGGCTCTTAAAGAAATGGTTGTCCTAAGGCTTCACTTGAGCTCAGGACAAGAGGCTACTGTTAGGACAGAATGTGGAAGGGCAGCATGGTTTCCAAACGGCAGAGCAATCAGAAAGGCTGCATTTTGCCACTCTCCCCGTTTCATTTGCATGCTGAATGTATCGTATGTAAAGCAGAATTAGATTTGGAGGAAGGAAGCATGACAATAGCAGAGACTTGCCCCAGACAGTCAAGGAAGAAGATGCAAAGGCAGCAAAACATTAAGAAAAGCCAAAAAAGGATCACAAATTGTTGTTGTTGTTGTTGTTGTTGTGAACTGGCACCAAGTTGTCTTTGGTTTATGGTGACCCCATAAGTGAGAGACCCCATGCCACCCTATCAACAACAACAACAACAACAACAACACTTTGAGTCCCCCCAGGGTGAGAAAGACGGTATATAAATACTGTAAATAAATAAATAAACAAACAAACAATAGCACTTACAATATTCCCAAGACTGGATCTGAATCGGACCCTAAGGTCACCTTAAAGCAGGCATGGGCAAACTTCAGCTCTCCAGGTGTTTTGGAGTTCAACTCCCAGAATTCCTAACAGACGACAGGCTGTTAGGCATTGTGGGAGTTGAAGTCCAAAACGTTTGGAAGGCCGAAGTTTGCCCATACCTGTCTTAAAAGGACAGTGTGCTGTTGTTGTTGTTGCTGTTGTCATCACCCCACTTTTGTCTCTTGATCAAGTCACAAAGGAAGTCTCAGTGCAAGAAAAAACGAAATGCAAAGAGACAGAATGGGGGACAATGCCTGACTTGAGAGCAGGACGTGTGAAAAAGATCTTGGGGTCCTCGTGGACAACAAGTTAAACATGAGCCAGGAATGTGATGTGGCGGCAAAAAAAGCCAATGGGATTTTGGTCTGCATCAAGAGGAGCATCGTGTCTAGATCTAAGGAAGTCCTGCTCCCCATGCTCTATTCCTCCTTGGTTAGACCACACCTGGAATATTGTGTCCAATTCTGGGCACCACAATTCAAGAGAGATATTGACTCTAAGCTGGAATACTGTGCCCAGAGGAGGGTGACTCAAATGATCAAGAGTCTGGAGAACAAGCCATATGAGGAGCGGCTTGAGGAGCTGGGCATGTTTAGCCTGAAGAAGAGAAGGCTGAGAGGAGACATGATGAGAGCCATGCATAAATATGTGAGAGGAAGCCTCAGGGAGGAGGAGGGAGCAAGCTTGTTTTCTGCTTCCTTGGAGACTAGGACGCAGAATAATGGCTTCAAACTACAAGAGAGGAGATTCCATCTGAACATTAGGAAGAACTTCCTGACTGTGAGAGCTGTTCAGCAGTGGAACTCTCTGCCCCAGAGGGAGTGTGGTGGAGGCTCCTTCTTTGGAAGCTTTTAAACAGAGGCTGGGTGGCCATCTGTCAGGGGTGATTTGAATGCAATATTCCTGCTTCTTGGCAGAATGGGGTTGGACTGGATGATGGCCCAGGAGGTCTCTTCCAACTCTAGGATTCTATCATTCTATGACTCTGAGAGCCGTTCAGCAGTGGAACTCTCTGCCCCGGAGGGAGTGTGGTGGAGGCTCCTTCTTTGGAAGCTTTGAAACAGAGGCTGGGTGGCCATCTGTCAGGGGTGATTTGAATGCAATATTCCTGCTTCTTGGCAGAATGGGGTTGGACTGGATGATGGCCCAGGAGGTCTCTTCCAACTCTAGGATTCTATCATTCTATGACTGTGAGAGCCGTTCAGCAGTGGAACTCTCTGCCCCGGAGGGAGTGTGGTGGAGGCTCCTTCTTTGGAAGCTTTGAAACAGAGGCTGGGTGGCCATCTGTCAGGGGTGATTTGAATGCAATATTCCTGCTTCTTGGCAGAATGGGGTTGGACTGGAGGATGGCCCAGGAGGTCTCTTCCAACTCTAGGATTCTATCATTCTATGACTCTGAGAGCCGTTCAGCAGTGGAACTCTCTGCCCTGGAGGGAGTGTGGTGGAGGCTCCTTCTTTGGAAGCTTTGAAACAGAGGCTGGATGGCCATCTGTCAGGGGTGCTTTGAATGCAACATTCCTGCTTCTTAGCAGAATGGGGTTGGACTGGATGATGGCCCAGGAGGTCTCCTCCAACTCTTGGATTCTATGATTCTATGACAGTGTGTTGTTGTTGTTGTTGTTGTTGTTATTGTCTCTTGATCAAGTCACAAAGAAAGTCTCAGTGCAAGAATTCTTGTGCTTAAGGTTGGGAACAACTTGGTGCCAGTTCACAACAACAACAACAACAAGAAATATAATCTGTGGTCCTTATTTGGCTTTTCTTAATGTTTGGCTGCTGTTGCATCAAAAGCCCAATATTGCATAAACTTGTTCGCGCGCTCTCTCTCTCTCTCTCTCTACACACACACACACACATGCACACATTCATAGCCTACAGAGACATCATGATGTGTCAGGAATTTCCCACCAAACCTCTTGCTTTCTTTGGTAAACTGGGTACTTTCTGTGGCACAAAAGCCCCAGAGAAAACACAGCCCCTGAGTCCCGTTCCCCACTTTAGTCTTTCTGCTCCAAAATAAGGAAATGTACCCTTGAACACACACGCACACGCACACAGCCAACAGGACTGAAGACTGATAGGTAGAGGTTGGAATCCGGGGAGAGCAAGGATGAGCTCCCTTTGTCAGTTCCAGCTTCCCATGCAGGGACATGAGAGAAGCCTCCCACAAGGATGGTAAAACATCAAAACATCCAGGCAACATCCCCTGGGCAACGTCTTTGCAGATGGCCAATTCTCTCGCACCAGAAGCAACTTGGAGTTTCTCAAGTTGCTCCTGATGCCAATATGTATATGTATATATATATTATTATTGTATTGTCGAAGGCTTACATGGCTGGAATCACTGGGTTGTTGTAGGTTTTTCCGGGCTATATGGCCATGTTCTAGAGGCATTTTCTCCTGACGTTTCGCCTGTATCTATGGTAAGCATCCTCAGAGGTTGTGAGGTCTGTTGGAACTAGGAAAAAGGGTTTATGTATCTCTGGAATGACGAGGGTGGGACAAAGGACTTTTGGCTGCTGGAGCTAGGTGTGAATGTTTCAACTGAGCACCTTGATTAGCATTTGATGGCCTGGCAGTGTCTGGAGAAATCTTTTGTTGAGAGGTGATTACCTCTCAACAAAAGATTAATTACCTCTCAACAAAAGATTGCTCCAGGCACTGCCAGGCCATCAAATGCTAATCAAGGTGCTCAGTTGAAACATTCACACTTAGCTCCAACAGAGAAGAGTCCTTTGTCCCACCCTGGTAATTCCACAGATATATAAATCCTTTTTCCTAGTCCCAACAGACCTCACTACCTCTGAGTATGCTTGCCATAGATGCAGGCAAAACGTCAGGAGAGAATGCCTCTAGAACATGGCCATATAGCCCGAAAAAACCTATATTATTATTATTATTATTATTATTATTATTATTATTATTAATTGAACAGATAAAGTTTAGACAATGTCAAGCAGCAATCAGACTGTACAGCAGGCATGGGCCAACTTGAGCCCTTCCTCCAGGTGTTTTGGACTCAAAATCCCACAATTCCTCACAGCCTGGGGCCCCTTCCTTCCCCCCTCAGCTGCTTAAGCAGAAAAGGAATCATAAAAGGGAAAGGAAAGGGCCTGAGGCTGTGAGGAATGGTGGGAGTTGGAGTCCAAAATACCTGGAGAGAAGGCCGAAGTTTGCCCGTGCCTGAACTAGAGTAGAATCACACAACCCCAAGGTGGCAACCGAGCCTTTGGTATGAGTCGCCCATAAACTGAGAAAGGTGGTATACAAATGTAGTAAATAAATAGATAAATAAATAAATATTTTCCTAGCAGAATTCAACTGGGAGATATTGACAAGCTGGAATGTGTCCAGAGGAGGGCGACTAAAATGATCAAGGGTCTGGAGAACAAGCCCTATGAGGAGCGGCTTAAGGAGCTGGGCATGTTTAGACTGAAGAAGAGAAGGCTGAGAGGAGATATGATAGCCATGGATCAATATGTGAGAAGAAGCCACAGGGAGGAGGGAGCAGATCAAGGGTCTGGAGAACAAGCCCTATGAGGAGCGGCTTAAGGAGCTGGGCATGTTTAACCTGAAGAAGAGAAGGCTGAGAGGAGATATGATTAGAGCCATGTATAAATATGTGAGAGGAAGCCACAGGGAGAAGAAGGGAGCAGGCTTGTTTTCTGCTTCCTAGGAGACTAGGACGCGGAACAATGGCTTCAAACTACAAGAGAGGAGATTCCATCTGAACATTAGGAAGAACTTCCTGACTGTGAGAGCCGTTCAGCAGTGGAACTCTCTGCCCCAGAGGGAGTGTGGTGGAGGCTCCTTTTTTGAAAGCTTTTAAGCAGAGGCTGGATGGCCATCTATCAGGAGTGATTTGAATGCAATATTCCTGCTTCTTGGCAGAATGGGGTTGGACTGGATGGCCCATGAGGTCTCTTCCAACTCTTTGATTCTAGGATTCTATGATTCTATGGGGAGCGGAAGCCAATGATGGGGCAGGGGATAGAATCCTAGAATCCTAGAATCAAAGAGTTGGAAGAGACCTCCTGGGCCATCCAGTCCAACCCCATTCTGCCAAGGAGTAGGAACATTGCATTCAGAACACCCCCAACAGATGGCCATCCAGCCTCTGCTTCAAAGCTTCCAAAGAAGGAGCCTCCACCCACTCCGGGGAAGGCAGAGAGTTCCACTGCTGAACGGCTCTCACAGTCTGGAAGCTCTTCCTCATGTTCAGATGGAATCTCCTCTGTTGGAGTTTGAAGCCATTGCTCCAATGCGTCCTAGTCTCCAAGGAAGCAGAAAACAAGCTTGCTCCCTCATACCATGGGGTTGGTGCAGCCAGATCTTTGGGGGGTTGGAGTTGCTTGTCCTTTCTACGCCATTCATTCCCACCCCCTCCTCGGCAGGTCTTGAGAAGCGGTTTCTACGAAACTGCAAGTGACTGCAGGGTCAGTTCCTCTTTCTTATCTAAAAATGAGTTCAAACACATTTTGGGGGGGGGGGGGGGGAGTGAGGATGACATTATATGAACGTTGCGACTGGGCTGTGTGTGTGATTTCCAACATCGGGATAATATGAAGAGGAGAGGGTCAGGATACTAGAGTGACCCTCTGGGGTCTGACCCTTGAAGACTGGATGGCTCTCTATTGCAGCGTTTCTCAACCTGGGGGTCGAGACCCCTGGCGGGGTCGCGAGGGGTTGTCAGAGGGGTCGCCAAAGACCATCAGGAAACACAGTATTTTCTGTTGGTCATGGGAGCTCTGTGTGGAAATATTGGCCCAATTCTATCGCTGGTGGGTCTCAGAATGCTCTGATTTTAGGTGAACTCAAAAATCCCAGCAACTACAACTCCCAAATGTCAAGGTCTATTTCCCCCAAAATCCACCAGTGTTCACATTTGGGCATATTGAGTATTTGTGCCAAGTTTGGTCCAGATTGATCATTGTTTGAGTCCACAGTGCTCTCTGGATGTAGGTGAACTACAACTCCCAAACTCAAGGTCAATGCCCACCAAACCCTTCCAGTATTTTTTGTTGGCCATGAGAGTTCTGTGTGCCAAGTTTGGTTCAATTTCACTGTTGGTGGAGTTCGGAATGCTCTTTGATTGTAGGTGAACTATAAATCCCAGCAACTACGACTCCCAAATGACAAAATCAATCCGCCTGCCCAATCCCACCAGTATTCAAATTTGGACATATTGGGTTTTTGTGCAAAATTTGGGTCCAATGAATGAAAGTACATCATGCATATGAGATATTTATGTGATGATTCATAACAGTAGCAAAATTCCAGTTATGAAGTAGCAACAAAAATAATGTTATGGTTGTGGGTCACCACAACATGAGGAACTGTATTAAGGGGTCGCGGCATTAAGAAGGTTGAGGACCACTGCTCTATTGGGAGGGCTTGGATGGTGCTTTTCCTGGCAGGTTGGGGCTGGGCTGGATGGCCTTTGGGGTTTTTTCCTCCAAGTCTAGGGTGCTAGGACCATGGACAGGGATTGACCCAGAAGAGGCAGGGAAGGAGCGTCTCTCTCTACTTTCTGCGGAAGGGAAACTGGACGGGAAGGCAAGAAAAGTCAGCAGGAAACCCCAGGGAGACAAGGCTGCATAAGCAAGGAAGGAAGCAAGGAAGGAAGACCCCTCCTTGGGTTTTCCGGAGGACTTTTCCTGCCGTGGAGTTCCCTGTGGGTCTTTACAAAACATTGCAACAGACATGCATGAGCCATGAGCCAACAATGTGATGTGGCGGCAAAAAAAGCCAATGGGATTTGGGCCTGCATCAATTGGAGCATAGAGTCTAGATCTAAGGAAGTCATGCTGCCCATGCTCTATTCCGCCTTGGTTAGACCACTTTACCTGGAATATTGTGTCCAATTCTGGGCACCACAATTCAAGAGAGAGATTGACAAGCTGGAATGTGTCCAGAGGAAGAGGGCGACTACCATGATCAAGAGTCTGGAGAACAAGCCCTATGAGGAGCGGCTTAGGGAACTGGGCATGTTTAGCCTGAAGAAGAGAAGGCTGAGAGGAGACATGATGAGGGCCATGGATCAAGATGTGAGAGTTGACAAGCTGGAATGTGTCCAGAGGAGGGTGATTAAAATGATCAAGGGTCTGTAGAACAAGCCCTATGAGGAGCGGCTTAAGGAGCTGGGCATGTTTAGCCTGAAGAAGAGAAGGCTGAGAGGAGATATGATAGCCATGTATAAATATGTGAGAGTTGACAATCTGGAATGAGTCCAGAGGAGGGTGATTAAAATGATCAAGGGTCTGTAGAACAAGCCCTATGAGGAGCGGCTTAAGGAGCTGGGCTTAAGGAGAAGAGAAGGCTGAGAGGAGATATGATAGCCATGTATAAATATGTGAGAGTTGACAAGCTGGAATGCGGAAGGGAAACTGAACTGAATGTTTCCACCTGAACATGAGGAAGAACTTCCTGACTGTGAGAGCCGTTCAGCAGTGGAACTCTCTGCCCCGGAGGGAGTGTGGTGGAGGCTCCTTCTTTGGAAGCTTTTAAGCAGAGGCTGGATGGCCATCTGTCAGGGGTGATTTGAATGCAATATTCCTGCTTCTTGGCAGAATGGGGTTGGACTGGATGGTGGCCCAGGAGGTCTCTTCCAACTCTTTGATTCTAGGATTCTATGCGCATAAGTATTTGTTGCAAACAGTGTGCTGTTTTCCAGCTATTTGTGTTCCATGATCATTTCTCCGATAATATCTTTTCTTTAAGGAGTCACAGTCTTCTATTTGAATCGTACATACTCATAAAGGCATCCTAGGCTCTAAAGCAGTGGCTCTCACCCTTCCTAATGCCGCGACCCCTTAATACAGTTCCTCATGTTGTGTTGACCCACAACCAGAAGATTGTTTTCGTTGCAACTTCATCACTGTCATTTTGCCACTCTTAAGAATCGTCATGTCAATATCTGACATGCAAGAGGTATTATCATGCACTGGACCAAATTTGGCACAAATATCTTATACGCCTACATTTGAATGCTGGTGGCGTTGGGGGATAGTTGATTTTGTCACTTGGGAGTTGTAGTTGCTGGGATTTATAGTTCACCTGTAAACAAAGAGCATTCTGAACTCCACCAACGATGGAATTGGACCAAACTTGGCACACAAAACTCCTGACACCAACAGAAAGTACTAGAAGGGTTTGGTGGGCATTGGCCTTGAGTTTGGGAGTTGTAGTTCACCTATATCCAGAGAGCACTGTGGACTCAAACAATGCTGGATCTGGACCAAACTTGGCACAGAGTTTGCTTGGAGTTGTAGTTCACCTACATCCAGAGAGCACTGACAGATCTGGACCAAATTTGGCATGGATAATCAATATGCCCAAATGTGAACACTGGTGGAGTTTGGGGGAAATAGACCTTGACATTTAGGAGTTGTAGTTGCTGGGATTTATAGTTCACCTGCAATCAAAGAGCATTCTGAATTCCACTAACAATGGAATTGGACCAAACTTGGCACACAAATCTCCTGAGACCAACAGAAAGTACTGGAAGAGTTTGGTGGGCATTGACCTTGAGTTTGGGAGTTGCAGTTCACCTACATCCAGAGAGCTCTGTGGACTCAAACAATGATAGATCTGGACCAAACTTGGCATGGATAATCAATATACCCTAATGTGAACACTGGTGGAGTTTGGTGAAAATAAACCTTGACATTTGGGAGTTGTCATTGCTGGGATGTATAGTTCACATACAATCAAAAAGCATTCTGAACTCTACTGTCAAAGGCTTTCATAGCCGGAATTATTGGGTTGTGGTAGGTTTTTTCGGGCTGTCTGGCCATGTTCTAGAAGCATTCTCTCCTGGTGTTTCGCCTGCATCTGTGGCAGGCATCCTAGGAGGTTTTGAGACCTCCCAACCTCTGAGGATGCTTGCCCTAGATGCAGGCGAAACGTCAGGAGAGAATGCTTCTAGAACATGGCCAGACAGCCCGTAAATTTCTACAAAAACCCAATTATGGGGATCTTCCTGGTCCTGTTTGGCCGGGAATGCTCTGGAAGGGAAACCCCGGAGGCGATGGGGAGGGCCAGTGGGGGGGGGGGCGCTCTGCCCATGCTCAGAGGCAGGGGGGGATTCCCCGGCGGGGCGGCATTGGGCGGAGGGGAGGGGGCGGGGCGGGGCAGGGGGCGTGGCGCCTCTTCTGTCTCCTCCTCCTCCTCCTCTTTCTTCTTCCCGGGGGGCTCTTAAGGGCAGCGCTCCGGCCCTCCTCTTGCAGAAGGAAGAGGGTGGGCATGGGGTCTGGCTGGAGGTCAGCGGGGCTCCGGCCAGGGCGCTTCTTCTCCTCGTGGGCGCTGACCTGGGCCCTCCTCGCCACCCACCTCGGACGCGCCGTGAGTTTCGCTTTCGCTTCGGACACCAAGAAAAGGGGGGGGGGGCACAGGTCGGGGCTTTCCTTTCTTTCTTTCTTTCTTTCTTTCTTTCTTTCTTTCTTTCTCGCTTTTATTTCCCTCCCTCCCTTCTTTCCCTTCTTTTCTCTACTCCTCCCTTTCTGAGTCCCGGGGAGGAGGAGAGGGTCCCTCTCTGCCCGAAATGGGGGCTTCTGGGGGGAAAGGGGGTGGAACTGCGCTTTCTTTCCTTCCCTTCCTTCTTAGAATCATAGAATCCTAGAATCAAAGAGTTGGGAGAGACCTCCTGGGCCATCCAGTCCAGCCCCATTCTGCCAAGAAGCAGGAATGTTGCATTCAAATCACCCCTGACAGATGGCCATCCAGCCTCTGCTTCAAAGCTTCCAAAGAAGGAGCCTCCACCACACTCCGGAGCAGAGAGTTCCACTGCTGAACGGCGCTCACAGTCAGGAAGTTCTTCCAAATGTTCAGGTGGAATCTCCTCTCTTGGAGTTTGAAGCCATTCTTCCATTGCGTCCTAGTCTCCAGGGAAGCAGGAAACAAGCCTGCTCCCTCCTCCTCCCTGTGGCTTCCTCTCACATATTTATACATGGCCCTCATCATATCCCCTCTCAGCCTTCTCTTCTTCAGGCTAAACATGCCCAGCTCCTTAAGCCGCTCCTCATAGGGCTTGTTCTCCAGACCCTTGATCATTTTAGCCGCCCTCCTCTGGACACATTCCAGCTTAGAGTCAATATCTCTCTTGAATTGTGGTGCCCAGAATTGGACACAATATTCCAGATGTGGTCTAACCAAAGCAGAATAGAGCATGGGGAGCATAGAATCATAGAATCATAGAATCAAAGAGTTGGAAGAGACCTCATGGGCCATCCAGTCCAACCCCATTCTGCCAAGAAGCAGGAATATTGCATTCAAATCACCCCTGACAAATGGCCATCCAGCCTCTGTTTAAAAGCTTCCAAAGAAGGAGCCTCCACCACATTCCGGGGCAGAGAGTTCCACTGCTGAACGGCTCTCACAGTCAGGAAGTTCTTCCCTGGATCTAGACACTAGGCTCCTCTTGATGCAGGCCAAAATCCCACTGGCTTTCTTTCTTCCTTTCCTTCCTTTCCTTGATCTTCTTTCTTTCTTTCTTTCCTTCCGTCCTTCCTTTCCTTTCCTTTCCATTCTTTCCTTTTTCCCCTTCTCTCATTCCTTCCTTTCTTTTTTCCTTTCTTTCCTCTCTCCTTCCTCCCTTCTTTTCTTTCCTTCCTTCCTTTCTTTTTCCTTTCTTCCCTCTCTCCTTCTTCCCTTCCTTTCCTCTCTCCTTCCTCCCTTCTTTTCTTTCCTTCCTCCCTCCCTTCCTTTCTTTTCTCCTTTCTTTCCTCTCTCCTTCCTTCCTTGCTTCTCTCCTTCCTTTCCTTCCTCTTCTTTCCTTCCTTCCTTCCTTCCTTCCTTTCCTTTCCTTTCCTTTCCTTTCCTTTCCTTTCCTTTCCTTTCCTTTCCATTCTTTCCTTTTCCCCCTTCTCTCATTCCTTCCTTCCTTTTTCCTTTTTTCCCTCTCTCCTTCCTCCCTTCTTTTCTTTCCTCCCTCCCTCCCTTCCTTTTTCCTTTCTTTCTTCTCTCCTTCTTCCCATCCGTTCTTCTCTCCTTCCTTCCTTCCCTTTCTCCTTCCTCCCTTTCCTTTCTTACTTCTCTCTGTCCTTCCTTTCTTTTTTCCTTTCTTTCCTCTCTCTTTCCTCCCTTCTTTTCTTTCCTTCCTTCCTTCCTTTCTTTTTCCTTTCTTCCCTCTCTCCTTCTTCCCTTCCTTTCCTCTCTCCTTCCTCCCTTCTTTTCTTTCCTTCCTCCCTTCCTTCCTTTCTTTTCTCCTTTCTTTCCTCTCTCCTTCCTTCCTTGCTTCCCTCCTTCCTTTCCTTCCTCTTCTTTCCTTCCTTCCTTTCCTTTCCTTTCCTTTCCATTCTTTCCTTTTCCCCCTTCTCTCATTCCTTCCTTCCTTTTTCCTTTCTCCCCTCTCTCCTTCCTCCCTTCTTTTCTTTCTTCCCTCCCTCCATTCCTTTTTCCTTTCTTTCTTCTCTCCTTCTTCCCATCCGTTCTTCTCTCCTCCCTTCCTTCCCTTTCTCCTTCCTCCCTTCCCTTTCTTACTTCTCTCCGTCCGTCCTTTCTTTTTTCCTTTCTTTCCTCTCTCCTTCCTTCCTTCCTCTACTCCCACCTGTCTTTTTTCCCATCCTCCCCTTCCATTCCTTTCTTCTTTCATTTCATCCCTTCCCTTTTCCTTTCCTCCTTTCCTTTCCAGGTCGTTTGGTGGGGGGGGGGGCTTCCTCGCGTCCCCACCCTCGGCCCCTCCCCCACCCAGGGACCCCTCCCTTGGGGATCCCCCACCCCCCATTGACTATGAACTAGTTCAGAAGTATGGTGTGTTCTCCAAGATCCTTTCACCACCGTCCCAAACATAGTTGGTGGGGAGGAGAGGGGGGTGGCTTCTCAGTGGTGGCCCCTGGGTTTGGAATGCCTTCCCCAGGGAGATTTATTCATTTTATGTACTGTATGTGTATACTGCCCTTCTCAGCCCTCAGGAGATGAGGCTGGCACCCACTCTGTCCGCCTTTCGCAGAGACCTCAAAACTCAAATGTTCCAGTGTTCCTTTGATCATGATTAGATTCCCAGGTGGCACAGCGAGTTAAACCGCTGAGCTGCTGAACTTGCTAATTGGAAGGTTGCCAGTTTGATTCCAGGGAGTGGGGTGAGCACCCACTATTAGCCCCAGCTTCTGTCAACTTAGCAGTTTGAAAACATGCAAATGTGAGTTGATCAATAGGGACCAGGAAATCAGAAGATGTTTCCTTCTTGGGAGGAGAGCGTTGGCCAACCTCAATGAAAGAGTGAAGAGTAGAGACATCACACTGGCAACGAAGGTCCATGGTATTCCCTGTAGTCACCTACGGAGGTGAGAGCTGGAACATAGGGAAGGCTGAGTGAAGGAAGAGAGATGCTTCTGAACTGTGGTGCTGGAGAAAAGTTCTGAGAGTGCCTTGGACCACCAGAAGATCCAACCAGTCCATCCTCCATTGGAGGGAAGGAGATGAGAGGCCAAGAGGAAGTCCTTTGCCCACATCATGAGAAGACAGGAAAGCTTAGAGAAGACAATGATGTTGGGGAGAATGGAAGGAAAAAGGAAGAGGGGCTGACCAAGGGCTAGGTGGATGGATGGCATCCTTAAAGGGACTGGCTTGACCTTGAAGGAGACCCTGGGGGTGGTGACGGTCAACAGGGAGCTCTGGCCTGGGATGGTCCAGGAGGTCACGAAGAATCATAGAATCAAAGAGTTGGAAGAGACCTCATGGGCCATCCAGTCCAACCCCTTTTTGCCAAGAAGCAGGAATATTGCATTCAAATCACCCCTGACAGATGGCCATCCAACCTCTATTTAAAAGCGTCCAAAGAAGGAGCCTCCACCACACACTCTGGGGCAGAGAGTTCCACTGCTGAACGGCTCTCAATGAAGAGTTCAACGCAACTGAACAAATAAACAACAATAGGTACTGCTTTGGTGGGAAGGTAATGGCACTCCTTGTAGTCATGCAGGCCACATGACCTTGGAGATGTCTATGGACAACGCTGGCTCTTTGGCTTAGAAATAGAGAAGGACACCAGAGTCGCAGAGTCAGACACGACTGGACTTAATCTCAAGGGGAAACCTTGACCTTGACCTTAGGCCCTGTCTATGAACACCCATTGGATGGTCCAGGAGGTCACAAAGAGTTCAACGCACCTGAACGAATAAACAACAGCAATAGGTACTGCTTTGGTGGGAAGGTAATGGCACTCCTTGTAGTCATGCAGGCCATATGACTTTGGAAGTGTCTATGGACAATGCCGGCTCTTTGGCTTAGAAATGGAGATGAGCACCACACCCCAGAGTCAGACATGACTGGACTTAATCTCAAGGGGAAACCTTGACCTTTGGCCCCGGCCGTGAACACCCATGGGATGGTCCAGGAGGTCACGAAGAGTTCAGCGCAAGTGAATAAACAACAACAATAGGTACTGCTTTGGTGGGAAGGTAATGGCACTCCTTATAGTCATGCAGGCCACATGACCTTGGAGGTGTCTGTGGACAACGCTGACTCTTTGGCTTAGAAATAGAGAAGGACAGCAGAGTCCCAGAGTTGGACATGACTGGACTTAGTCTCAAGGGGAAACCTTGACCTTAGGCCCCTGTCCATGAATGCCCAGCCCTAACTGACCGTTAGAGTGGACTCAGCATTTTCCTGCAGCCCTGGCCTTATCATGGGCTCTTTGCACAAGCTCCTGCCCACTCCTCTCTAATTTCTGACCTTGCCCATAGTTAGTGAGATTTGTTTTGATTCCTTTTGGGCTTGTTTTTAAATTGATTCATCAGATTGTCATGTGTTTGCTACGTTTTTAAATGTGTTATTAGCAATTAGCTCCCTTGGGTTGGGCATGTTCCTGCATGTAAGCCGGTCCAAGTCCCTTCGGGGAGAGAGATGGGGTGGGGCATAAAAACAATGTTATGATTATTGTTATTATTATCACATCCTGAGAGGGTTGGGGGGCTTTCCTATGCAAAGAAGAGGTGGGGAGTTTCCTGCAGGAAGGAAGGGAAGGAGGAAGACACCGCCCCCAGACCCACTTTTGGGTGAAAGAGGCTCCTCCCCCCCCCCCCCAAATTTGGTGAAAGGGAAACACAAAAAGGCAATACAGAGGAAACACAGGGAGATGGGGCAAGAAAGCCCTGCCTTGGAAAGAGGCCATTCAAAATGGGCCAAGGCCTCTTGGTGGGCCACAAGCTGGACATGAGCCAGGAGTGAGAGGCTGCAGCTCACAAGGCCAATGATATTCTCAGATGCATCCAGAGGAGGATTACGCCCAAGCAGAGCCAAATAGTAGTGCTGCTCTCTTCTTCTGCTGTGTCCACACCTTCCCTCCTGGAATAATCCTCAAATCCCTGTGTTCCGGTTCTGGGCAAAAGCCATTCAAGAAGGAGGTGGACGAGAAGGAATCATAGAAGAAAGGGCCACAAAAAGGGCCAAAGGTCTGGAAACCACAAGTCCCATCCATCCAGAGGAGGATTGCATCCGAATAGTAGTGCTACTCTCTTCTTCTGCTGTGTTCAGAGCTTCTCTCCTTGAAGAATCCCATCCCTCTGTCCAGTTCTGGGCAAAAGCCATCAAGAAGTTGGACAAGAGGAAAGGAAGGAAGGAAGGAAGGGGCCCAGAGAAGAGCCACAAAAAGGGCCAAGGTCTGGAAACCACAAATCCCACTAAGCTGTTTTGAGAATCTGGAGGAGAGAAGGGATCAAGGAGTTGGCCATCAATGTCCTGCCCTACATCCATCCATCCGACATCCGGGACATCCGTAGGGAGACCAAGGTGCTTAGAATCATAGAATCGAAGAGTTGGAAGAGACCTCCTGGGCCCTCATCCAGTCCAACCCCCTGCCAAGAAGCAGGAATATTGCATTCAAATCACCCCTGACAGATGGCCATCCAGCCTCTGTTCAAAAGCCTCCAAAGAAAGAGCCTCCCCCACACTCCCTCCGGGGCAGAGAGTTCCACTGCTGAACGGCTCTCACAGTCAGGAAGTTCTTCCTCATGTTCAGATGGAATCTCCTCTCTTGTAGTTTGAAGACATTGTTCCCTTGCATCCTAGTCTCCAAGGAAGCAGAAAACAAGCTTGCTCCCTCCTCCTCCCTGTGGCTTCCTCCCACATATTTATACATGGCTATCATATCCCCTCTCAGCCTTCTCTTCTTCAGGCTAAACATGCCCAGCTCCTTAAGCCGCTCCTCATAGGGCTTGTTCTTCAGACCCTTGATCTGCTCCCTCCTCCCTGTGGCTTCCTCTCACATATTTATACATGGCTATCATATCTCCTCTCAGCCTTCTCTTCTTCAGGCTAAACATGCCCAGTTCCCTAAGCCGCTCCTCATAGGGCTTGTTCTCCAGACCCTTGATCATTTTAGTCGCCCTCCTCTGGACACATTCCAGCTTGTCAATATCTCTCTTGAATTGTGGCGCCCAGAATTGGACACAATATTCCAGATGTGGTCTCACCAAAGCAGAATAGAGGGGTAGCATGACTTCCCTAGATCTAGACACTATGCTCCTCTTGATGCAGGCCAAAATCCCATTGGCTTTTTTTGCCGCCACATCACATTCCTGGCTCATGTTCCCCTTCCTCCCCACGAAGACTCCAAGATCTTTTTCACACGTACTGCTCTCGAGCCAGGCCTCATCGTCCCCCATTCTGTCTCTTTGCATTTCGTTTTTCTGCCAAAGTGGAGTATCTTGCATTTGTCCCCGTTCAACTTCATTTTGTTAGTTTTGGCCATTCATCTCTCTGGAATAATCATCATATCCCTGTGTTCCAGTTGTGGGCAAAAGCCATTCAAGAAGGAGGTGGACAAGAGGGAATCATAGAAGGAAGGGAGAGGTCCAGAGAAGGGCCACAAAAAGAGCCAAAGGTCTGCAAACCACAAATCCCACTAAAGAGATGTTTTAAGAATGTGGAGAAGAGAAGGGATCAAGGTGTTGGCCATCAGTGTCCTGCCCTACATCCATCCATCTGACGTTTGGGACATCCATAGGGAGACTAAGGGGCTTGTTTATAAAGCTATTGTCCTCCCAACCCTGCTATACACCTGCGAGACGTGGACTGTCTACAGATGTCAACATTGAGACTGAAATACAACACCGCCTGAACTCTGCAAGTGCAGCATTCTTCTGAATGAAGCAGAGAGTGTTTGAGGACATCCGTAGGGATACCAAGGTGCTTGTTTATAAAGCAATTGACCTCCCAACCCTGCTGTATGCCTGCGAGATGTGGACTGTCTACAGATGTCACATGCAACTCCTGGAACGATCCATCAGTGCTGCCTCCGGAAAATCCTGCAGATCTCTTGGGAAGACAGGCGGGGAAATGTCAGCGTGGGGAAGAAGCAAAGACCACCAACATTGAAGTGATGTTCCTACGCCATTAACTCCGCTGGACTGGCCACGTTATCTGGATGCCTGACCACCGTCTCCCAAAACTGGTTCTCTATTCTGAACTCAAGAATGGAAAACAGAATGTTGGAGGACAGGAAAAGAGATTGAACGATGGGCTTAAAAACTCTGGCATAGACACTGAGAACTGGGAAGCCCTGGCCCTTGAGCGCTCCAGCTGGAGGTCAGCTGTGACCAGCAGTGCTGTAGAATGTGAAGAGGCCCGAATGGAGGGTGAA
Source organism: Anolis sagrei (assembly GCF_037176765.1). Classification (NCBI taxonomy): domain Eukaryota; kingdom Metazoa; phylum Chordata; class Lepidosauria; order Squamata; family Anolidae; genus Anolis; species Anolis sagrei. The sequence continues at coordinate 248,015,663 of NC_090024.1, read as the reverse complement.
AGTGAGAAACGTGCCAAGAAGAAGGTAAATCAAGCAAACCCCAACTGGGACCGCCTTCCACCTGGAAACCGATGCCCTCACTGTGGGAGAACATGTGGGTCAGCAGTCACCAAAGTACCCACTGCCAGTTCACCGACCTAGGGGGACAATCTTACTTGGACAACGAGGGATTGCCTAAGTAAGCCCTACATTTCTCCCTGTGGTGGTGTAAAGACGTATCAATGCCACCAATAAAAAGTAAAGTCGTGCGTTAATCCCACCAAATGGGACCACCAAAAATGTAAGAAAGTTCCTAGACTGCTATTAAATTAAACTGCCACCAATATGTTTAGAGACGCTGGTCTTAAAGTCTCTGTTTATCCCTATTTGCGTTGTGAGGTAACTTTGGTAGAGTGGAATGCACCGAACGTAAAATCAATGGAGATGAGGCAGGTTTTAAAATACAAAGAGAACAAGTTTATTGCTAAACAAAGCGTAATTGTTGCAATATTGAGATGATGAGCTTGGCATATGCTTGTTGGTTACAATATGGCTTGGTTGAGATACATTCAGGCTTCTGATGTTACAATCTTATAAACTCCTTCTTCAGTGAAGTGCTTTATTATTTCAGTGTTCCCTGTTGTGAATATTCACCCTGTTTGTCCTATACCGGATCAAACCACTGATCTCCAGTCTTCCACTACTGGCGATCCTAAAACCCCCTCTGTTAGATTCTTTTTAACTCAAGCAATCTAACGAGGTTTCACCTTCAGCTCCCTTGCTGAAGAAATATTCACAAATACTAAGAACTAACTGAATTTACACTGCTTCACACCACAGAGCCCTAACTGACTCTGCCCTCTTCTCAGGGTCTCATCCTCCTGACTAAACTACTTTTCCAGAGTCCTATCTGACTCTGCTCCTCCTCTCAGGGTCTCATCCTCCTGACTGAAAATTAACTGTCACTTTCAAACCTTTTTCTCTTTAAGCTCCGCCCACCTCCTCTTCTGCCTTGTCACCATGGCAACCTATCTCTCACAGCTAGGACATGGCAACCAATGTAAAACATAAATACAGTTTAAACACAGTATAATAAACACTTTATAATAAACATATCTCTACACCTTCCCCCCCAGAAAAATTATTTTTGGACCATTCTCAATCCCAGAATGGCAAAAATAATTCCACATATTATTCAACAATATATACATATACACCAATCCTGAAAGGGAAACATATTATGGTTAAATACATTTCAATTACACATACATACAAACCTTTAACCTACGAAATTCTAGATAAGGCGTCCGCAACTATATTTTGTTTACCTGAAACATGTTTAATTTCAAATATAAAATCCTGTAAATATAAACTCCATCTCAACAATTTGTTATTCGTACCTTTCACATTATCTAACCATTTGGCTTCTGTACTAACAATATAGGTGAAGCCCAAGAGCTAACCGATGGAGCGATAATACCTAGGTCCAACATTTCTCTAATCTCTTTTTCAATACACTCATTAATTCTCCCCGTGACCCTGTAGGGTGGAGATACTATAGGAGTGGCATCACCGGTGTTTATTTGATGCTGGACTCCTTGGACCTTTCCTGGCAAATCCGAAAATATGTCTCTATATTTACTTAAAACTTCTACCACCTCTCTTCTCTGTGGTTGGGACAATTCTATGTTCATTTCTACTCGATCTAAATTTTTATACTGTTCACGATCACCCTCCCAAAAAGAAAAGGGACCAGATTTCTCTTCCGAAACAACAAAACATACATTAGCAGACCTTACAACATAAGGCTTTAACATGTTTACATGGACTCTTCTTTCCACATTGGAATGTTCATCAAAAATATCATAGTTTATGTGGTTGTGCTTTCTGATGATCTTCCAGGGACCAGACCAATCCAATTGAAGTTTGTTGGTTTTGTTGGGAGATAAAAATAAAACTTCATCTCCGATGTTGAAGATCTTTGGTTTAGCAGTAGAGTCATAATAGTCTTTTTGTCTTTGCTGAGCCGCAAGCAAATGTTCTTGAGCAATGTCCCTTGCCAGTTGCATTGTTGCTTGAAGATCTTTTAAATATTCCGACACTGGAACTGGATCTGTTGCTGGACTTTCCTCCCAATACTCCTTTATCAGATCCAATGGACCACGAGCTTTCCTTCCATATAGCAATTCAAATGGACTGTAGCCAGTACTGTCATGAGGGACGGTCCTGTAGGCGAATAACAGTTGTTGCAATTTGACGTCCCAGTCATATGGCTTCTCTTGACTGTAAGACTTTATCATTTTGACTAAAGTCTTGTTCATATTTTCAACTAGTCCATTTGTCTGTGGATGATAAGCTGTTGAAGTCAGGTGTCTAATTCCACATAACTCAAGCAATTTCGACATAAGCCTGGAAGTAAACTGGGTTCCCAAATCCGAAACCAATTCTCTAGGATAACCAGTTCTTCCCCAAATGGATAACAGTGCATTAGCAATCGTTGTTGTCTCGATGTTAGTCAGAGCTACAGCCTCTGGATATCTTGTGGCGTAGTCAATCATGGTTAAAATGTATCGGTAACCACGTCTGCTTGGTTTACAAAGAGGACCCACTATGTCAATGCCTACTCTGTAAAATGGTTCTCCAATTATTGGCATAGGGATCATAGGAGCTTTAACTTTATCCCTTCCAGTACTCAATCTTTGGCAGATGTCACAAGACTGGCAAAACTCTTTGATCCTCTGGAACATGCCAGGCCAATAAAAGTTCTTAGTGATTCTCTTCGTGGTTTTCCTCACACCCAAATGTCCACCTTGAGGGTTTTCGTGTGCCACCCTCATCAGCTGTTCTCTAAAACTTTGAGGCACTACAATTTGACTACATGTTACTGATCCTTCTGTCGAGTTCACACTTCTGGTTTCTCTATATAAGACACCATTCTTTAACACAAACTCGGAGGGCTGTTCTTTTGCCGATACTGTGGGGTTTTGAGCTAAAGCGAATAGAGGTTTAAGAGAAACATCGGCTCCTTGTTCCTGCCGAATCTCTTCAACTCCTCCCGTCCTCTTAACAAGCTCAGCAACTGTAGCGCTGGTTTCCGGACTCTCATCCCCATCCTGTTGTATGGCAAAACACATGGCTTTTTGTTCAGGGCTTTCGTTGTTACATTCTTTCTCCTCACACGCCATCCTCCAGCTCTCAATCTTCTCAGCCAAATCATTTCCAATTAAACATTTGTATGGTATGTCAGGACTGACTGCAAAATCCCACATACCCTTCCATCCTCCATATTCTATTGGCAAAGTCACCACTGCTGTTGGTATCGCAGGTCCTAAACCTTTTAATCTTATTTCAGAGGTTGGCTGCTGAAATTTCTGAGGTATTATTTCGGGGTGCACTATACACACTTCGGAGCCTGTATCTCTAAGTCCTTTCCTGTCTTTATTATCAATAGAAATGGTTTCTAAGTAATCCTTAGATGGGCTGCCTGACAAGATGAACAAACATTGTTTCTCTTGAGGCTCTGAGCCTGAACTCTCCTTTGAAACAGTATCTGGTTCTGTCTTTGGTGTTTCTTTCATTTTATTCACAAAGAGGGTTGTTTTCTCTTTCCTTAACAGGGGACATTGATATTTTATATGGTCCAATTTTCCACATTGAAAGCACCGTCTTTTTACCTCAGGAGCAGTTTGTCTTGTTACACTCTGCCTCCTATAGATGGTGTTTTCTAAGTCAGCACCCTTTTCTTGCTGTGGGCGCGTTTGTTGTGAATAAAATGGCTGCCTGTTTGTTCTTTTGTCACTTGGCAGATCTTCCCTTTTGAATCCTTCTTTTAAGGTTATTTGATCTGCCATAACCGCTGCCTCTACAATAGTGGATGGCTTGCGATCTTGAATCACCCAGCGAATATCATAAGGCACTAACTGAAAAAACTGTTCCAGCTTTAAAAGTTCTCTCAGCTGTTGGTAATCTTCCACCTCAGACGTCCTTATCCAACTATCGAACAGTTGAGACAATCTGGAGGCCACCTGAGCAAAACTTTGTGTTTTATCTTTCTTTAATGTCCTGAACTTAAATCTATAATATTCAGGAGTCAATCTAAACTCTTGTTGAATCTGTTTCTTAAACAGATCATAGTCTCCATAAGACTCCTCAGGCATCTGTCCATAAATCTGCAAAAGCTTCCCACTTATCTGAGGTCTAAGGTATGTCATCCATTTTTCCTTAGCCACCCCAAAATCTCAACAACATCTCTCAAAAGATATTAGGAATTTCTCGGGATCATCGTCCTTGGTAAATTTAGGGAATTTCTTTGTCAAATCTGGGGTATCCACTCCAGATCTCCCTTCCTGAATATCACTGGATGTTTGAGACAAAGCCAATCTTTGTTTCTCTAGCTCAAACTCCATTCTCTTCAATTCTAACTCCTGTTCTCTCTCTCTTTGTTTTTCTTCCATCTCCAATCGTTTCATCTCTAATTTGTACTTAAGAGCCATTTCTGACATAGGCACTGGCTCTGTCTCTGCCTCAGAGCCCGAACTTTCTTCTTGGTCTCCCTCTCTTTCCTCAGCCAGCTTTCTCTGCCGCCTGGTAGCCATGTTTTCAACAACTTTTACCTCACAACTTATTCTTAAATTAAACTTAAGGCACTCGATCAGTTGTTACACGAATCCCGTCGTCTGCCACCAAAAAATGTAAAGACGTATCAATGCCACCAATAAAAAGTAAAGTCGTGCGTTAATCCCACCAAATGGGACCACCAAAAATGTAAGAAAGTTCCTAGACTGCTATTAAATTAAACTGCCACCAATATGTTTAGAGACGCTGGTCTTAAAGTCTCTGTTTATCCCTATTTGCGTTGTGAGGTAACTTTGGTAGAGTGGAATGCACCGAACGTAAAATCAATGGAGATGAGGCAGGTTTTAAAATACAAAGAGAACAAGTTTATTGCTAAACAAAGCGTAATTGTTGCAATATTGAGATGATGAGCTTGGCATATGCTTGTTGGTTACAATATGGCTTGGTTGAGATACATTCAGGCTTCTGATGTTACAATCTTATAAACTCCTTCTTCAGTGAAGTGCTTTATTATTTCAGTGTTCCCTGTTGTGAATATTCACCCTGTTTGTCCTATACCGGATCAAACCACTGATCTCCAGTCTTCCACTACTGGCGATCCTAAAACCCCCTCTGTTAGATTCTTTTTAACTCAAGCAATCTAACGAGGTTTCACCTTCAGCTCCCTTGCTGAAGAAATATTCACAAATACTAAGAACTAACTGAATTTACACTGCTTCACACCACAGAGCCCTAACTGACTCTGCCCTCTTCTCAGGGTCTCATCCTCCTGACTAAACTACTTTTCCAGAGTCCTATCTGACTCTGCTCCTCCTCTCAGGGTCTCATCCTCCTGACTGAAAATTAACTGTCACTTTCAAACCTTTTTCTCTTTAAGCTCCGCCCACCTCCTCTTCTGCCTTGTCACCATGGCAACCTATCTCTCACAGCTAGGACATGGCAACCAATGTAAAACATAAATACAGTTTAAACACAGTATAATAAACACTTTATAATAAACATATCTCTACAGGTGGTCTTTCATGGTGTCAGTTTTTGGCCAGTGAGGTCTTGGTTTTGTGAAGGTCCTTTTGGGGCCCTGACCCTGTCCAGCGGGGCATTTGCTCTCTCTCCAAATTTGGGGTCCCATCTCCAGTGGAGCCAGCCTGCCTTCTCTTCCATTGATGTCCAAGCCATGGATAAACATGCTGAATGGGCCGAAAAGTCCTGGGACAGGGCCTCCTTTGTGGGGTCTTCTCTCCTGGAAGAAGAGGTGTCTACACCAATTTGCGGGTGCCCTTGGGAGCCCATTGGTGGGGCGCCCTCCACAGCCCCCTTTATTCCTTTGTGCAGTGACTCTTTAAGGAATGCCCCTTTGGGAAATCCCCCACTTCCTCTGGGCCATTTTCCCTTCCTGGTTTGCTTTCATTTTCATCTCCCAGGGCTTCCCCAGATTCCTGCTCCCCATAAATCTCGACCCCATACTATCTGGCCAGTTTTTTTTTTTGGTCATGTCAGGAGCCACTTGAGAAACTGCAAGTCGCTTCTAGTGTGAGAGAATTGGCCGTCTGCAAGGACGTTGCCCAGGGGATGCCCGGATGTTTTGACTTTTTATCATCTTTGTGGGAGGCTTTCTCTCATGTCCCCACATGAGGAGCCGGAGCTGACAGAGGGAGCTCACCCGCACTCTCCCCGGATTTGAACCTGTGACCTGTTGGTCTTCAGTCCTGCCAGCATAGGGGTTTAACCCACTGTGCCACCGGGGCCAGTGACCCCTCCTGACCCCTGGCCTGACATGGGGCAAGTGATGATCCCACTGGACACAAGGTCCCTCCTTTTCCTGGAAGCGAAGGCCAGGAATGGGTCAGCCCAGGTTGGTGCTTGGAGGGGGGTCCCCATAAGTTGACCGGTGACTTGAAGGCAGTAAGTGCTGACCGTGGTTCCATTATTATTATTATTATTATTATTATTATTGTTGTTGTTGTTGTATTGTCGAAGGCTTTCATGGCTGGAATCCATGGGTTGTTGTAGGTTTTTCCGGGCTATATGGCCATGTTCTGGAGGCAGTTTTTCTCCTGACGTTTCGCCTGCATCTATGGCAAGCATCCTCAGAGGTAGTGAGGTCTGTTGGAACTAGGAAAAACTAGGTTTATATATCTGTGGAATGACCAGGGTGGGACAAAGGACTTCTGTCTGATGGGGCTAGGTGTGGATGTTTCAGCTGATCACCTTGATTTGCATTCAATGGCTTGGTAGCGCCTGGGGGGAATCTTTCAGACATCAGAAGAGCTGCAAGACCAAGAACAAACCACGAGCGTAAAGATGAAGATCCACCCAGAGGGAAAGTGTTCTTGCCAGACATCAAGGGAACCACTGACCGCAGAGGGAAACTGATGAGGAAACACAACATACAAACCACCTACAGACCCACCAAGAAAATCCAACCAATGCTCCGTTCAGCAAAGGACAAGAGGGACCCTCTCACCTCTGCAGGAGTCTACCATTGTATACCATGCAGCTGTGGACAAGAAGTCTCCAGAGGGACCACCACACGCAGCAGCATTGCCCAGACACGCATCAAGGAACATGGAAGGCACTGCAGACTACTCCAACCAGAGAAATCAGCCATAGCAGAGCACCTGTTGAACCAACCTGGACACAGCGTATTATTTGAGAACACAGAAATGCTGGACCTCTCTCACAACCACCATGTCAGACTACACAGAGAAGCAACTGAAATCCACAAGAAGCAGGTGGACAATTTCAACAGAAAGGAAGAAACCATGAAAATGAACAAAATCTGGCTACCAGTATTAAAAAACTCCAAAATTACAGCAGAAAAACAACAGAGGGGAAACAAACAGGCACATGAAATCACCCTCAACAAAAGATTCCCCCCAGGCACTACCAAGCCATTGAATGCAAATCAAGGTGATCAGCTGAAACATTCACACCTAGCCCATCAGACAGAAGTCCTTTGTCACACCCTGGTCATTCCACAGATATATAAACCTAGTTTTTCCTAGTTCCAACAGACCTAATTACCTCTGAGGATGCTTGCCATAGATGCAGGCGAAACGTCAGGAGAAAAACTGCCTCCAGAACATGGCCATATAGCGCGGAAAAACCTACAACAACCCATTATTATTATTCGCCTTATCTCTCCTGCAAGAGACTCAAAGCAGCTATTAATTCCCCCCAGAATTCCCCAGCCAGGGATTGTGAGAGTGGCAGTTCAAAAAGGAGACCCTTCCCCAAGCCTAGTAGGTCTTGCTTGCCTGAGAAATCCCTATAGAACGAATGGGCATTGCCCTAAGGGGCAAAGGGCACTAAGGGTCTGACCCACCTCTTTGGCCAAGTGGACTTGCAGCCTCTCAGTTTCTCTCTCTCAAAGTCAACACGGTCTACGAGGCGCGTGGTTCCTGGATTCCTTATCATATTAATCAAATACTGTGTTTATCAAATATTGATGCCCCCCCCCCCAAGGCTCCCAGCACTGCCCGCGTACAATCCTCTTAAACACCGTTGAAGAATAGGAATAATTTAAACACTCTAAAAGCCTATTAATAACTGTTAAGCCCAGACTCTTAACACCTGGAAAAAGAGTTTAAGACTATTGTAATCCATGAGCATGTGGAGAGAAGGGCAAAGCCACATTAGGCCCCAGAATCCCTCTTGTTGGTGATATCGAGCAAGAATTTAGGGATACAGAGATAACCATTAGTCTTAGAATTCTCCCAGGAGTAGAATGACACCAATTTGGAAACGATCCGTTAACTCGCGGATACGGGGACCCGATGGGTTTCCGTATCCACGGTTTTAAGGAGCGCAGTTTCGGCCTCCCCAGGACACAAAGATTGTGTTCCGGGTGGGCCAGCAGCCATCTTTCCTGGGAGAGGAAAGGTTCATCCAGAGAGAGGTTAGAGGCAATAAAAAGACACAAAGTAACACTATAGAGAGGAAAAAAGTTACAATTAATTGACACTTTATTGGGGAGATTTGCTACAATGTTAGGAGAGGGGAAGAAAGTGAAGCAAGCTGAGAGATTCTTGTTTGAAGCTGCTGCTGTGAAGCTGGCCCAAGCGGGCAATGGAGAACTGAGGAACTCCCTGCTGCAGGTCAGATTGGCTTGAAAGCAGGGAGTTCTGGGTTCGATCTCATTGTTGCTGTTGTGGCTAGAGACCCAGAAGATGTAGTGGTGGGTCCTTATTTTGTCCCTGCCTCCAAATTAGGTTCTGTGGTTTCCAGAGTATTTTCCCTTTGGGCTTTTTTTTGGCCTTTGGGTCAATTGGGGGAATTGACACCAAATCTGGACACAAGACACCTAACAACCCAATGTCTGTCCTTCACTCATAAAAACACTGAAAAACACAGCAGAAGGGACTTAAAAAGCCCCAAAAAGCTAAATGACAAAAAGCTAAATGACAATACAGAAAAAAGGGAAGAAAGAGGGAGGGAAGGGGAGAAAAAAGGAAAGAAAGAAAAGAAAGAGGGAGGGAAAGAAAGAAAGAAAGAAAGGGAGAAGGAAGCATGGAAACAAAGACAGAAGGAAGGAATGAAAGAGATAGAGAAGGAAGAAAGGGGAGAAAGAGGGAGGGAAAGAAAAAGGGGGAAGGAAGGAAAGTTAGAGAAGGAAGGTTGGTGAGCTACAACTCCAAAACGCAAGGTCAATGCCCACCAAACCCTTCCAGTATTTTCTGTTGGTCGTGGGAGTTTTGTATGCCAAGTTTGTTCAATTCCATCATTGGTGGAGTTTGGAAGGCTCTCTGATGGTAGGTGAAATCCCAGCAACTACAACTCCCAAATGACAAAATCACAGGTGTCTCTGGATGTAGGTGAACTACAACTCCAGAACTCAAGGTCAGTGCCCACCAAACCCTTCCAGTATTTTCTGCTGGTCATGGGAGTTCTGTGTGGGAAGTTTGGTTCAATTTCATCATTAGTGGAGTTCAGAATGCTATTGGATTGTAGGTGAACTATAAATCCCAGCAACTGCAACTCCCAAATGTCAAGGTCTATTTCCACAAACTCCACCAGTGTTCACATTTGGGCATATTGAGTATCTGGCCAAGTTTGGTCCAGATCCATCTTTATGTGCTCTCTGGATGTAGGTGAACTACAACTCCAAAACTCAAGGTCACTGCCCACCAAACCCTTCCAGTATTTTCTGTTGGCCATGGGAGAACTGTGTGCCAAGTTTGGTTCAATTCCATCATTGGTGGTGTTCAGAATGCTCTTGGATTGGAGGTGAACTATAAATCCCAGCAACTGCAACTCCCAAATGTCAAGGTCTATTTCCCACAAACTCCACCAGTGTTCACATTTGGGCATATTGAATATCTGGCCAAGTGTGGTCCAGATCCATCATTATGTGCTCTCTGGATGTAGGTGAACTACAACTCCAATTCCATCATTGGTGGAATTTGAAAGGCTCTCTGATGGTAGGTGAAACCCCAGCAACTACAAATCCCAAACGACGAAAACACAGGTGTCTCTGGATGCAAGTGAACTACAACTCCCAAACTCAAGGTCAATGCCTATGAAACTCTTCCAGTATTTTCTGCTTGGTTCAATTCCATCGTTGGTGGTGTTCAGAATGCTCTTAGATTGGAGGTGAACTATAAATCACAGCAACTACAACTCCCAAATGACAAAATCACAGGGGTCTCTGGATGTAGGTGAACTGCAACTCCCAAACTCAAGGTCAATGCCCACCAAACCCTTCCAGTTTTTCCTGCTGGTCATGGGAGTTCTGTGTGGGAAGTTTGGTTCAATTCCATCATTGGTGGAGTTCAGAATGCTCTTGGATTGGAGGTGAACTATAAATCCCAGCAACTACAACTCCGAAATGACAAAATTAACCCTTCCCCCAACTCCACCAGTATTCAAATTGGGGTGTATTGAGTATTTGTTCCAAATGTGGTCCATTGCGATTCATAACAGTAGACGCGGGAAGGAATGCTCGGGGTGTCTGCAAGTGTTGGCTCTGCTTTGGTCTCCTTTGGGGTTTCCTCCTTCTTCCCGGCTGCCTTCCCATCCCATTCCAGGAATGTCTGGCATTGCTTTGCCTTCAGAGGCCTCTCTTGTCTTCCTCGGCCTATTTATCTTCTTTATGGCCGGAAGGAGGCCGGATGCAGCCAGCGCGGTGGCAATGGGGCAGATGGCGGCAGATAGGCGCCGTTTATCACCTCACCCATTAAACCGCAAGACGGGAAGCCGAAGCACAGCTGCAGCCAGGAGGAGGAGGAGGAGGAGTGGGTGCTAGAAACAATATCATACGAAAGCTGACTGGCACAACCTGGGGATCACAACCAGATACAGTGAAGACATCTGCCCTTGTGCTGTGCTACTCTGCTGCTGAGTATGTATGCCCAGTGTGGAACACATCTCACCACACTCAAACAGTGGATGTGGCTCTTCATGAGACATGCCGCATTATCACGGGGTGTCTGCGCCCTACACCACTGGAAAAATTATACTGCCTAGCTGGTATTGCACCACCTGACATCCGCCGGGAAGTAGCAGCCAATAGTGAAAGGACCAAGCCAGTGACATCTCCAGCTCATCCCCTGTTTGGGTATCAGCCAGCACATCAACGACTTAAATCTAGAAATAGTTTTCTGAGATCTACAGAGACACTCGCTGGAACACCTCAGCAAGCGAGAGTCCAAAAGTGGCAGGCTCAAACCCAGAACCTCAACCAATGGCTGATACCAAATGAGAAACTCCCTCCTGGGCACACAGAAAACGGGGCGACTTGGAAGGCGCTGAACAGACTGCGCTCTGGCACCACGAGATGCAGAGCCAATCTTCAGAAATGGGGCTACAAAGTGGAATCCTCGACATGCGAGTGTGGAGAAGAGCAAACCACTGACCACCTGCTGCAATGCAACCTGAGCCCTGCCACATGATGCACAAGGGAGGACCTTCTTGCGGCAACACCAGAAGCACTCCAAGTGGCCAGCTACTGGTCAAAGGACATTTAATCAACTACCAAACTCACACATTTTGTAACTTGCTTGTTTTCTTTGTTTCTGTTAGAAATGTAATATAATTTCACTGGTTGTTCTGACACGACAAACAAATAAAGCTGCAGCGAGGAGGAGGAGGAGGGGGTGCAATGTGGTTTCTTTTGGGGTGGCGAGTGAGACGGTGCGGCAGGGACACCCAAAAGTCTCGCTTGCTAAGCCTTCTTTCTCTCTCTCTCTCTTCTGCTCAGAGCCTGGCGCTGGATCGGGGCCCCAACTGCAGTGCTGTGGAATACAAGCAAGGCGACCAGTGCTGCAGAAAGTGCCCCCCAGGTAGGACATGCGTGCGTGGTCCGTCCCCTTCCCTGGTCAGTCCAGACCCCCAATCTTGGTGCCATCCCCTCCCCCCCCCAAAAAAGTTTGCAGATACATTTATTTATTTATTTGTATTTGTACAAAACAGGAGCTTTTTTGTTGAGTTCCAGGGCCAGGGAAGCAGATGGCGGAAACAGAAGAACGGCCTGCCTCAGGGGAGCGTGCTTGCTCCATCCACGTTCAACATCTACACAAATGACCAGCCACTGCCAGAAGGGACAGAAAGTTTCATCTAGGCTGATGATCGTGCCATCACCACTCAAGGAAATCAGCTACCGAACAGGAGCTTTTTTGTTGAGTTCCAGGGCCAGAGAAGCAGATGGCGGAAACAGGAGAACGGCCTGCCTCAGGGGAGCATCCTCGCTCCATCCATGTTCAATATCTACACAAATGACCAGCCACTGCCAGAAGGGACAGAGAGCTTCATCTATGCTGATGATCGTGCCATCATCACTCAAGGAAATCAGCTACCGAACAGGAGCTTTTTTGTTGAGTCCCAGGGCCAGAGAAACAGATGGTGGAAACAGAAGAACGGCCTGCCTCAGGGGAGCGTGCTCGCTCCATCCGTGTTCAACATTTACACAAATGACCAGCCACTGCCAGAAGGGACAGAGAGATTCATCTATGCTGATGATCGTGCCATCACCACTCAAGCAGGGAGCTTTGAGATGGTTGAACAGAAGCTCTCCGAAGCTCTAGGTGCTCTTCCTGCCCATTACAGGGAAAACCAGCTGATCCCTAATCCATCAAAAACACAGACATGTGTTTTTCACCTTAAGAACAGACAAGCATCCCGAGCTCTGAGGATTACCCGGGAAGGAATCCTACTGGAGCATTGCAGTGCACCCACATACCTGGGAGTCACTCTGGACCATGCCCTGACCTACAAGAAGCACTGCCTGAATATCAAGCAAAAAGTGGGTGCTAGAAACAATATCATACAAAAGCTGACTGGCACAACCTGGGGATCACAACCAGACACAGTGAAGACATCTGCCCTTGCGCTATGCTACTCTGCTGCTGAGTATGCATGCCCAGTGTGGAACACATCTCACCACGCTCAAACAGTGGATGTGGCTCTTAATGAGACATACCGCATTATCACAGGGTGTCTGTGCCCTACACCACTGGAAAAATTACACTGTCTAGCCGGTATTGCAACACCTGACATCCGCCGGGAAGGAGCAGCCAATAGTGAAAGGACCAAGGCAGAGACATCTCCAGATCATCCCCTGTTTGGGCATGTCAACGACTTAAATCCAGACATAGTTTTCTAAGATATACAGAGACACTCGCTGGAACACCTCAGCAAGCGAGAGTCCAAAAGTGGCAGGCTCAAACCCAGAGCCTCAATCAGTGGCTGATACCCAATGAGAGAGTCCCCCCTGGGCACACAGAAGACGGGGCGACTTGGAAGGCGCTGAACAGACTTCGCTCTGGCCCCACGAGATGCAGAGCCAACCTCAAGAAATGGGGCCACAAAGTGGAGTCCACAACATGCGAGTGCGGAGAGGAGCAAACCACCTGCTGCCATGCACCCTGAGCCCTGCCACATGCACAATGGAGGGCCTTCTTGCAGCAACACCAGAGGCACTCCCAAGTGGCCAGGTCAAAGGACATTTAATCAACTCTCATACTCACAAATTTTGTATTTTCTCTGTTTGCTTGTTTGCTTTGTTCTGTTAGAAATGTAATATAATTGACTGGCTGCCTCGACACGAGAAATAAATAAATAAATAAATAAATAATTATTATTATTATCATATCAGCCATTGATTGAGGTGCTGGGTGTGAGCCTGCCACTTTTGGACTCTCGCTTGCTGAAGCGTTCCAGCGAGTGTTTCTGTAGATCTTAGAAAACAATTTCTTGATTTAAGTCGTTGACGTGCTGGCTGATGCCCAAACAGGGGATGAGCTGGAGATGTCACTGCCTTGGTCCTTTCACTATTGGCTGCTACTTCCCGGCGGATGTCAGGTGGTGCAATACCGGCTAAGCAGTGTAATTTCTCCAGTGGTGTAGGACGCAGACACCCCATGATAATGCGCCATGTCTCATTAAGAGCCACATCCACTGTTTTAGTGTGGTCAGATGTGTTCCACACTGGGCATGCGTACTCAGCAGCAGAGTAGCATAGCGCAAGGGCAGATGCCTTCACTGTGTCTTGTTGTGATCCCCAGGTTGTGCCAGTCAGCTTTCGTATGATATTGTTTCTAGCACCCACTTTTTGCTTGATGTTCAGGCAGTGCTTCTTGTAGGTCAGAGCACGGTCCAGGGTGACTCTTCCCAGGTATTTGGGTGCGCTGCAATGCTCCAGTGGGATTCCTTCCTTCCCAGGTAATAATCCTCAGAGCTCGGGATGCTTGTCTGTTCTCGAGATGAAAGGCACATGTCTGTGTTTTAGATGGATTAGGGATCAGCTGGTTTTCCCTGTAATAGGCGGTAAGGGCACCTAGAGCTTCAGAGAGCTTCTGTTCAACCATCTCAAAGCTCCCTGCTTGAGCGGTGATGGCACGATCATCAGCATAGATGAAGCTCTCTGTCCCTTCTGGCAGTGGCTGGTCATTTGTGTAGATGTTGACCATGGATGGAGCAAGCACGCTTCCCGGAGGCAGGCCGTTCTTCTGCTTCCGCCATCTGCTTCTCTGGCCCTGGAACTCAACAAAAAAGCTCCTGTTTTGTAGCGGGTTTCCTATGAGGCTGGTGAGATGGTAGTTCTTTGTGATATTATATATATGATATATGATTAGGGATCAGCTGGTTTTCCCTGTAATGGGCAGTAAGAGCGCCTAGAGCATTGGAGAGCTTCTGTTCAACCATCTCAAAGCTCCCTGCTTGAGCGGTGATGGCACGATCATCAGCATAGATGAAGCTCTCTGTCCCTTCTGGCAGTGGCTGGTCATTTGTGTAGATGTTGAACATGGATGGAGCAAGCACGCTCCCCTTAGGCAGGCCATTCTTCTGTTTCCGCCATCTGCTTCTCTGGCCCTGGAACTCAACAAAAAAGCTCCTGTTTTGTAGTAGGTTTCCTATGAGGCGGGTGAGGTGGTCGTCCTTTGTGATACTATACATTTTTCTCAGGAGGAGGCGGTGGTGGTTCACAGTCTCATAAGCCGCTGACAGGTCTATGAAGACAGCTCCTGTGATCTGCTGCCTTTCAAAGCCATCTTCTATGTGCTGAGTCAGGTTCAGCACTTGCGATGTGCAGCTTGTGCCTCACTTCTCGCCAAGTGAGTTAAAAGACCTCCCTCATTTGAGACACTGTACTTGGTGCAGCCTAAGATCGTATTGGCATTTTTAGCTGCCGTATCACGCTCTTGGCTCATATTCAGCTTGCATTTTCCTGGACTCTTAGATCCTTTTTGCGCCCACTCCTTGCCCGTTCACCTCTCAATCAAGACCCTCACCTGTGCCTGACCCTCTCTCTTTCTCTTGCAGGCCAGAGGGTGGCAGTGGCGTGCCCGGGCGACTCCTCGGGCGACACGGTCTGCGCTCCTTGCGAGGAGGATCGCTTCCAGTCTGGATGGACGCAGGAGCAGGAGTGCACCCCACATAAGCAGTGCAGCCAGAGTAAGGGGTGCCCCCTATTCCCCCCCTTCCTCTCCCGCCCTCCCCAATGGCCTGCGCACCCCCCCCACCCTTACCCATGTCTCTCCCCGTTCCAGATGCGGGCCTGGAGGTGCATGTGCCCGGGACGGCCAAAACGGACACCGAGTGCCGATGCCGGAGGGGCACCCACTGCTCCAGCCACGAGTGCCACACCTGCCAATACGACAAGGACTGTGGGCCCGGGCAGGGGGTCCAGCAGCAAGGTGAGCCAATAGGAAGACCCAGCACAGCCCCATAGCTTTCCATGGGGTCATGGCAGGCATGCGCAGATGGGGCCAGGACAAGCTGTCAATCAGAGGAGCTGTCGGCCGTATTTACTCAAGTCATAACATGCCTAGGAGTCTAGGAGCCCTTGGTGGCACAGCTGGTTAAACCACTGATCTGCTAAACTTTGTTGGTTCATATCCATGGGATGGGGTGAGCTCCTGCTGTTAGCCCCAGCTCCTGCCAACCTAGCAGTTCGAAAGCATGCAAATGTGAGTAGATCAATAGGTAACGCTTACTCCCAGCTCCTGCCAACCTAGCAGTTCGAAAGCATGCAAATGTGAGTAGATCAATAGGTAACGCTTAGTCCCAGCTCCTGCCCACCTAGCAGTTCGAAAGCATGCAAATGTGAGTAAATCAATAGATAATGCTTAGTCCCAGCTCCTGCCAACCTAGCAGTTCAAAAGCATGCAAATAAGAGTAGATCAATAGGTACTGCTCCGGCAGGAAGGTAATGGCATTCCATGCAGTCATACTAGCATGGACAACACCAGCTCTTCAGCTTAGAAATGAAGATGAGAACCAGAGTCCCAGAGTTGGACATAACTAAGGTTAATGTCAAGGAGAAGACTTTACCTAATCTAATGTGTGCCTTAAGGGGCTACGATGGTGCAGCAGGTCAAATTGCTGAGCTGCTGAACTTGTTGACCAGAAAGTTGGAGGTTCAAATCTGTGGGACGGGGTGAGCTCCTGTTGTTAGCCCCAGCTCCTGCCAACCTAGCAGTTCGAAAGCATGCAAATGTGAGTAGATCAATAGGTACTGCCTCAACAGGAAAACGCAAAAAGTCGCTCCATGTAGTCATGCTGGTTACATGACTTTGGAGGTGTCTATGGACAATGTCGGCTCTTTAACTTACAAATGGAGATGAGCACCAGAGTCGGACACGACTGGACTTAATGTCAAGGGGAAACCTCTACCTTTACCTAATGTGCCATCGAACCCAATGTGTGCCTAAAGGGGTCGCGGTGGTGCAGCTGGTTAAACTGCTGAGCTGCTGAACTTGCTGACCAGAAGGTTGGTGGTTCAAATCTGCGGGACGGGGTGAGCTCCTGCTGTTAGCCCCAGCTCCTGCCAACCTAGCAGTTTGAAAACATGCAAATTTGAGTACATGAACTTGGCAGGAAAAGACAAAAAGATGTTCCATGCAGTCATGCCGGGCACGTGACCTAGGAGGTGTCTAGGGACAACGCCAGCTCTTCGGCTTAGAAATGGAGATGACCAGCACCCCCAGAACAGGAAATGAAGGGGAAGCCTTTACCTTTATCTCTGTTTTGTTGTTTCTAGGCATGTTTGCCTTTGTGTTTGTGTATGCTGGAAACTTCTCAGCGAGATAGGGCAGAATACAAATAATAATAATAATAATAATAATAATAATAATAATAATAATCCAAAAATAAAGTATTGGTGAGTGTTAATGCAGAGCAGCAAAAAGTGCACTCTATGTCATTTAGCCCATTACTTTTTGCTTTCAGCAGTGGGTGCGCATCAATGGTGGACAACGAATCCACGTTAACTGCCCTGGCTCAAGGCTGATGCCTCTCCAATCTACAAATCCCAGGATCCCATAGCATTGAGATATGGACGTTAAGTTGGAGATGAATGTCCCTCAAAGAGGAGCTCCAGACGCAGTTCCTGAAGCAGCTTCCTTTGCTGTTTTGGCTCATCATGAATGCTATAGGATCCTGGGATTTGTAGTTTGGAGAGGCATCAGCCTTGAGCCAGGGCAATTCAACTGGGTTCATTCTCCAGCATAGATGCACACCCAGGATTTTCTTTTCCAAAGCAACAATAACCATGACATGGCCAACTTGAGCCCTCCAGATGTTTTGGACTTCAACTCCCACAATTCCTAACAGCCTGCCGGCTGTTAGGAATTCTGGGAGTTGGAGTCCAAAACACCTGGAGGGAGGGTCGCAGCTGACCCTTCCTGCTTCCCCATCCTGATCTTTAACACGACCTCTCCTTTGACCCAGCGACCCACGAGCGAGACACGGTCTGCACCGACTGCCCAGATGGCTTCTTCTCCAACGTCTCTTCGGCCACGGATCCCTGCCAGCCCTGGAGCAGGTAGGAAGGGTCAGTGGTCAGTGTGGACAAGGTCAGGCTCAAGCATTGATTGACCGGGGGGGGGGGGCAGGAGACTCTCCCCCTTCTCTCGCTGCATTTGGAGCCCCCCTGACCTGGCCGGAGGGGAACGGGAACATTTACTTACTTAGGTGATCCCTCGTTGTCTGAGTAGGATAGTCTTCCAGGGTGGGTCCATAGGTGACTGTGGAACCCTATTCTTGATCTGCATCATCTCCCACAGTGAGGGCATCGGTTTCCAGGTGGAAGGCTGTCCCACTCGGGGTTGACTTGATGCACCTCCCTCTTAGCACGTTTCTCTCTTTCGCCCTCCATCCGTGCCTCTTCGAATTCTGCAGCACTGCTGATCACAGCTGACCTCCAACTGGAGCGCTCAAGTGCCAGGGCTTCCCAGTTCTCAGTGTCTATGCCAGAGTTTGTAAGGTTGGCTTTGAGATCGTCTTTCAATCTCTTTTCCTGTCCACCAACATTCCGTTTTCTGTTCTTGAGTTCGGAACCATGGGAAAGGGAGGCCGAAGGAGACTCCTCAAGGCTGACGGGATGCTTTTGTTGCACTCCAGGTCAGGAAAAGGCCCTCTGACTATAAAACACACCACATGATGAGTGAAGAAACAAATCTCCTTTTATTGAATCTTAGTAAAATAGCCAGGAGAAATAAATGCTTCTAAGAAAAATAAGAAGGTTCCAAAAAGTAATAAGTCACTAAAATGCAGCAACACAAAGCAATGTCCAGACAAGATACAAAAGCTATCCAAGACAGTGTTTATCCAGACAGGAATCAACAGGATGCAAAGACAATCCAAAAGGCTCAAAATCTCCACAGGAACAAGACCCCTTGAACAGGATTTCCATGGCACAAGAACTTGATTTCCAAATGATGCCTGATCTAACAGGTTTTCCCTTGAAGCAAACCTTATATCCCAAATCCCAGAAACTGGTTTCGCTTTCCCCCACACTTGCCCCTTCTCAGACGAAGCCTGCATCAATAGGAGCCTAGTGTCTAGATCTAAGGAAGTCATGCTACCCCTCTATTCTGTTTTGGTTAGACCACATCTGGAATATTGTGTCCAGTTCTGGGCACCACAATTGAAGGGAGATATTGACAAGCTGGAATGTGTCCAGAGGAGAGCGACTCAAATGATAAAAGGTCTGGAGAACAAGACGTATGAGGAGCGGCTTAACGAGCTGGGCATGTTTAGCCTGAAGAAGAGAAGGCTGAGAGGGGATATGATAGCCATGTATAATAAATCTGTGAGAGGAAGCCACAGGGAGGAGGAGGGAGCAAGCTTGTTTTCTGCTTCCCTGGAGACTAGGACGCAAGGGAACAATGGCTTCAAACTACAAGAGAGGAGATTCCATCTGAACATGAGGAAGAACTTCCTGACTGTGAGAGCCATTCAGCAGTGGAACTCTCTGCCCCAGAGTGTGGTGGAGGCTCCTTCTTTGGAAGCTTTGAAACAGAGGCTGGATGGCCATCTGTCAGGGGTGATTTGAATGCAATATTCCTGCTTCTTGGCGGAATGGGGTTGGGCTGGATGGCCCACGAGGTCTCTTCCAACTCTTTGATTCTATGATTCAAAGTGACATAAACACTGAGTTTGCTGTCGATCCTGGCTGATCTCCAGCCGCCTATTCTTCAACTCCCTCTCTGGCTGCTCGTTAAAATTCCCAGGTGTCAGATTGTTTTCCAAACCCAAATCCTGAGAGCTCACAGAAAGAGGGAGTGTACCATCATTGCTAGGCCCAGCAGGGATATTCTCATGAGAATCTGCCCTTTGCACTGGGGCCTCTCTGTCATTGTCTGCCTGAAAACCATTGACCAAATGGTCTCCATCTTGCAACTCAGCCTCGGCCCCATCATTTCCCTCATCATTTCCCACATCAGAAGCAGCATGATCTTGGAACACAAACACAGGCTGATTCCCAGCAGCTTTCATGCATTGCTATCCTTCATTGGGGAAAGAATAGCTTTCAGTTCTCAGATCAAGCAACGTCGCAAATAGAGCAAGAAGCTCCTGCCTTGTTCCTCACCTCAAGCCATGTCCTGGTCAAGTTTTGCTTCCAGTCTTGGGGATTTTACCATGGACTCAAGCTCATGTTTTGTTCTTTGATTCTTGGACTACTCAAGTTGATGTTTTATTCCTTGTCTTTGGATTATTCAAACTCATGATTGTGCCCTGTACCTTGGATCAATGTTCACGCTTTAACCTTTGCATTGGAGATTTGTCTCTGGCTTTTGGGACTCCTTCTGTCTTACATATTTGGATTTTTTTACTCTTTTACTGTGTGTGCTTTTTCAACAAACTGTTCATTACTACGCTTGTCTTCCTGGTGAGTGCTTGAGCAAGGGGAGCCCTAGCTGAGGTGCAACACCTGCTAAGACCCCAGATCTCTTTCCAAATTGTTTTTGATCAAAGCTCATCCACCCTAGACCTCTTGTCTTTCATTGTTATTGCCGAACTCTACCAGTTTGCAAACTAGATTAAATCTCGCTTTTTTCTGCAGCTGCGAAGCCCAGAACCTTGTCCTGAAGGCGAGGGGGACGGCGGTGTCAGATGTCATCTGTGGTGAGTGACCCCCAACCAGGAGGGGATTTATTTATTTATTTGTCGTGTCAGAACAACCAGTCTAACAGAACAAAGCAAACAAACAGAAAAATACACAACTTGTGAGTTTGGTAGCTGGTTAAATGTCCTTTGACCAGTCTCTGGCCACTTGGAGTGCCTCCGGTGTTGCCGCAAGAAGGTCCTCCATTGTGCATGTGGCAGGGCTCAGGGAGCATTGCAGCAGGTGGTCAGTGGTTGGCTCTTCTCCACACTCGCATGTCGAGGATTCTACTTTGTAGCCCCATTTCTGAAGGTTGGCTCTGCATCTCGTGGTGCCAGAGCGCAGTCTGTTCAGCGCCTTCCAAGTCGCCCAGTCTTCTGTATGCCCAGGGGAGAGTCTCTCATTTGGTATCAGCCAAATTAGACAGCAGATTCTCTCGCCACAGAAGCTTCGCTGGGAAGTAGCAGCCAATAGTGAGAGGACCAAGGCAGAGACATCTCCAGCTCATCCCCTGTTTGGGTATCAGCCAGCATGCCAACGACTTAAATCTAGACATAGTTTTCTAAGATCTACAGAGACCCTCGCTGGAACACCCCAGCAAGCGAGAGTCCAAAAGTGGCAGGCTCAAACCCAGCACCTCAACCAGGAGGGGAGAACCAAGGCAAAGTGAGTGGGGGGGGGGGGTCATTGTTTGTTTGAGGAATAACCCCGATGATCTCTCTTTCCTGCAGACACCCTACCCCCTCCTGCCCAAAAGGACACAGAGAGGACCCACTTGTTGGCATTGCTCCCCGTGGCAGGCCTCCTTCTCCTGGGGGGCTTCTTGGCTGTCTGCTATTGGCTCCGAGGCAGGGGTAAGTCCTTGTTTGGGGTGCAGGGGGTGCCACTGAATGCCAGGGGTGGCGTTGGCCTCGGGCGCGAGAGCAGCACTCTCAGTGCCACCCAGTGACCGACCCCATGTCTGCTGTCCCAACCTCAATGCTCAACCGCCATTGGAAAGGGTCCAGATCCCACCCTGATGGAGTTCCTTCCCAGGAGGAAGGCAGATTGGAGAGTCTTCTAGAGATCCAGAGGACTTGGGGAGGGTTCCTTGGGTTGTCCCCAAATTGGGGACATTTTGTTGTTTCCAGAGTCTTATCCTTTGGCTCTTCCTTGGCTTTTGGGTCAGTTAAGAGGTTGTCCCCAACCCTAACCCTCAGCTATGTTGCATCGGTTGTGGTTTGATGAGAGATTCATGGAAAAACTAAGGCAAAATGTGGTGCTGCTGCAGGATGTCCCCCCCTGGAAAAAAAATAACAACTACATTGAAAGTAAGAACCACACAATTAAATAGGAAATAACACTTTCGGAACAGGAACCAATTTTATTTTTCAAACTAGCCGTCCCCTGCCACGTGTTGCTGTGGTCTAGTCTGTATATATGTTGTGTGTGTGTATGTATATGTGTGTATATGTGTATGTATATGTTTGCATAGATAGATAGATAGATAGATAGATAGATGGATGATAGATAAAAATTTAATGTTCATTTGTAGGATTAACATAACTCAAACACCACTGTATAAATTGACATCAAATTTGGACACACTACACCTCTCGGGCCAATTTGGCCCAGATGGGCCAAAACTAACAAAATGAAGTTCAACAGGGACAAATGCAAGAGACTCCACTTTGGCAGGAAAAACGAAATGCAAAGAGACAGAATGGGGGACAATGAGGCCCGGCTCAAGAGCAGTACGTGTGAAAAAGATCTTGGATTCCTCGTGGACAACAAGTTAAACATGAGCCAACAATGTGATGTGGGGCCAAAAAAGCCAATGGGATGTTGGCCTGCATCAAGAGGAGCATGGTGTCTAGATCTAGGGAAGTCATGCTCCCCATGCTCTATTCTGTCTTGGTTAGACCACTTTACCTGGAATATTGTGTCCAATTCTGGGCACCACAATTCAAGAGAGATATTGACTCTAAGCTGGAATGTGTCCAGAGGAGGGTGACTAAAATGATCAAGGGTCTGGAGAACAAGCCCTATGAGGAGCGGCTTAGGGAACTGGGCATGTTTAGCCTGAAGAAGAGAAGGCGGAGAGGAGATATGATGAGGGCCATGTATAAATATGTGAGAGGAAGCCACAGGGAGGAGGAAGGAGCAAGCTTCCTTTCTGCTGCCCTGGAGACTAGGACACAATGGGAGAATGGCTTCAAACTACAAGCAAGGATAATTCCATCTGAACATAAGGAAGAACTTCCTGACTGTGAGAGCTGTTCAGCAGTGGAACTCTCTGCCCCAGAGGGAGTGTGGTGGAGGCTCCTTCTTTGGAAGCTTTGAAACAGAGGCTGGATGGCCATCTGTCAGGGGTGCTTTGAATGCAATTTTCCTGCTTCTTGGCAGAATGGGGTGGGACTGGATGGCCCAGGAGGTCTCTTCCAACTCTTTGACTCTAGGATTCTATGTTTGTAATTGATGGAGGCCTTCCCTTCTTCCACATCAGGTCTCCAGAAGCAGCAGCAGCAGCCACAGCAACACAACCAGGTAGGTGTTCCTTTGGGGCAGACCACCTAATATTGAGTTGTGGGAGGATGCCCACCTTCCTCTACAGGTCACGGCATGAGAACGGGACCCCAAGAGGCCATCTAGTCCATCCCCCCCCCCCCCTTAGTGGCCAGTGCAGGGAAGACCCACGTCCCTGCTGTGCAGGCTGTTCTGGAAGCAAACAGGTCAAGGCACACCTTTGCCATCAGGTCTTGAAGGAGGAGGAGGGGGAGGTTGTTGGTGGCAAGCTGGGTCAGGTGCTTAGCTCTTACATGGAAGTTTAACTGTATTTTGTAATTATATATTTAATATTTATTTTTTAAAAATAGCAATTTCCTTGTTTTTAAATGGTAGTGGGTCGTGTCATGATATTATTTGTCAACCTGAGTCCTTATGGAAAGAAAGGCAGGATAGATATAAAGATGATGATGACGACAATGAGCTGCCTTGAGTCCCTATGGGGAGAAAGGTGTGCTAGAAATAAAGGTGATGATGGTGATGGTAATGATGATGGTGATGACAATGACAACAACAACAGCAACAACAACAATCATTGAGTCCCTAAGGGGAGAAAAGTGGGATAAAAATGATGATGGTGATGATGATGATGGTGGTGATGGTGATAAAAATAATAATAATAATAATCATCATCATCCTTGAGTCCCTATGGGGAGAAAGGTGTGCTAGAAATAAAGGTGATGATGGTGATTATGATGGTGATGACAACAACAACAACAACAATCATTGAGTCCCAATGGGGAGAAAGACGGGATAGAAATGATGATGGTGATGATGATGATGATGATGATGATGATGATTAGCTGCCTTGAGTTCCTATGGGGAGAAAGGTGTGCTAGAAATAAAGATGATGGTGATGGTGATGACAACAACAACAACAACAACAACAATAATCATTGAGTCCCTAAGGGGAGAAAAGTGGGATAGGAATTATGGTGATGATGATGATGATCACCCTTGAGTCCCAATGGGGAGAAAGGCGGGATAGAAATAAAGAGGATGATGATGACAACAACCATCCTTGAGTCCCAATGGGGAAAAAGCTGGGATAGAAATGATGATAAAAACAACAATAACAATTATAATCCTTGAATCCCTAAGGGGAAAAAAGTGGGATAGAAATAATGATGATGATGATGATAATCATCATCATCATCATCACCATCATCTGCCTTGAGTCCCTATGGGGAGAAAGCCAAGATAGAAATAAAGATGATGATAGTGATGGTGGTGGTGGTGGTGATGACGATGGTGATGACGGTGATGATAGTGAGCCTGCCTTAAGTCCTTATGAGGAGTAAGGTGGGCTAGAATTAGTTGTTAATAATAATAATAATAATAATAACCCACCTTAAGTCCCAATGGAGAGAAAGGTGGGATAGAAATGATGATGATAAAGATGATGATGATGATGATCATCATCATCATCATCATCATCCTTGAGTCCCAATGGGGAGAAAGGCAGGATAGAAATGATGATGAAGATGATGATAATAATAATCATCATCATCATCAATCCCTAAGGGGAGAAAAGTGGGATAGAAATAATGATGATGAAGATGATAATAATAATAATAATCATCATCATCATCATTCTTGAGTCCCAATGGGGAGAAAGGTGGGATAGAAATGATGATGATGATGATGATGGTGATGAGCTTTTGAGTCCCTATGGGGAGAAGCGTGGGATAGAAATAAAGTTGAAAATAATCATATTGATTTTGGGATAAATTGAAGTATAAATAAATATCATCATCATCATCATCATCTGCCTTGAATCCCTATGGGGAGAAAGCCAAGATAGAAATAAAGATGATGATGATGGTAATGATGATGATGATAGTGAGCCTGCCTTAAGTCCCTATGAGGAGAAATCATCATCATCATCATCATCATCATCATCATCATCATCATCATCCACCTTAAGTCCCAATGGAGGGAAAGGTGGGATAGAAATGATGATGATGATGATGATGATGATGATGATGGTTATCTGCCTTGAGTCTCCTTCAGAGAGAGAAAGTGGGAGACAGATAACTATAAATGAAATAATCACAACAAGAACACCTTCTAGCCTTCTCTGGCCAAACTCCGACTCCCAGGATTCCGGAGCATCGCTCCCTCCATTGGAAGCGGGGTCAAGCGCACCCTAACCCTTAGTCTGTGTCCCCCCCCACAGGACCCTCGCCGACTGGATGATCCAATAGAGATGGACGAGGAGTGCCCTGCTTTTCCCATCCAGGAGACACTGCTGGGGGCCAAGCCCATGGCCCAGGAGGAGGGCAAGGAGACCCGCCTGGCCGTCCAGGAGCAGGCCTGAGTCGCTGGGTGGGGGTCTCCCCATGCCCACCAGGACAAGAACCGAGGGCTGGTGCAGCTTCCAGGGACTTCTCAGCACAAAGTCCCACAGGGTGCCCATGCAAATTGCAGGGACTTCCACAGGGTGCCCATGCAGCTTTCAAGGACTTCTCAGCACAAAGTCCCACAGGGTGCCCATGCAGAGAGTTCCATAGGGTGCCAATGCAACTTGTAGGGACTTCTCAATGCAAAGACCCACAGGGTACCCATGCAACTTGCAGGGACTTCCATAGGGTGCCAAAGCAACTTGCAAGGGCTTCTCAATGCAAAGACCCACAGGGTGCCCATGCAATTTGCAAGGACTTCTCAATGCAAAACCCGAGGATGTGGACAAGATACTTGGAGGAATGAGGCCCACCACATCCATCCTAGACCCCTGCCCATCCTGGCTTCTGAGGGAGGCCAGAGGGGGATTGGCTGAGTGGGTAACGGTGGTGGTGAATGCCTCCCTTCGGGAAGGCAAGATTCCAGCGAGCCTAAAACAGGCTATTATAAAGCCGCTGTTGAAGAAGCCATCACTGGACCCCACTAAATTGGACAACTTTCGGCCTGTTTCCAATCTCCCCTTTTTGGGCAAAGTCATGGAAAGCGTGGTGGCCTCACAACTCCAGGTATTCTTGAGAGACACGGATTATCTGGATCCGGCACAGTCTGGTTTCAGACCGGGGCATGGTACCGAGACGGTCTTGGTCGCCTTAGTGGATGATCTGCGCCGGGAGCTAGACAGGGGGAGTGTGTCCCTGTTGGTGCTCCTGGACCTCTCAGCGGCCTTCGATACTGTCGACCACGGTATCCTTCTGGGGCGCCTTGCGGAAATGGGTCTTGGGGGCATTGCTCTGCAGTGGCTCCAGTCATTCCTGGAGGGCCGCACCCAGAAGGTGTTATTGGGGGACTCCTGTTCCGCACCACAACCTTTGACTTGTGGGGTGCCACAGGGTTCCATACTGTCCCCCATGCTGTTTAACATCTACATGAAGCCACTGGGTGAGATCATCCGGAGTTTCGGGGTGCGGTGTCACCTGTACGCAGATGACATCCAACTCTGTCACTCCTTCCCACCTGCTACTAAGGAGGCTGTCGAGGTCCTGAACCAGGTGCTTGGCCACTGTGACGGTCTGGATGAGGGCGAACAAACTGAAACTAAATCCAGACAAGACAGAGGTACTCCTGGTCAGTCGCAAGGCCGAACGGGATATAGGGTTACAGCCTGTGCTGGACGGGGTCGCACTCCCCTTGAAGGTGCAGGTTCGCAGCTTGGGTGTGACCCTGGACTCATCGCTGAGCCTGGACCCCCAGGTTTCAGCGGTGACCAGGGGAGCATTTGCACAGCTTAGGCTCGTGCGCCAGCTGCGCCCGTATCTTGGGAAGTCTGACTTGGCCACGGTGGTACACGCTCTTGTCACATCCCGCCTGGATTACTGCAACGCTCTCTACGTGGGGCTGCCCTTGAAGACGGCCCGGAAGCTTCAGCTGGTCCAGCATGCGGCAGCCATGTTACTAACTGGAGCGGGACGCAGGGAGCACACAACGCCCTTGTTGTCCCAGCTCCACTGGCTGCCGATTTGCTACCGGACCCAATTCAAGGTGCTGGTCTTGGCCTACAAAGCCCTAAACGGTTCCGGCCCAAAATACCTTTCTGACCGCATCTTGGCCTACGAGCCCACGAGGACCTTGTGATCGTCTGGGGAGGCCCTTCTCTCGATCCCGCCTGCATCACAGGCACGGCTGGCGGGGACGAGGGAGAGGGCCTTCTCGGTGGTGGCCCCCCGGCTGTGGAACACTCTCCCGGCACACATCAGACAGGCGCCCTCCCTCATGTCCTTTCGAAAAAGCCTTAAGACCTGGCTGTTCGAGAGGGCATTTAATTAAGTGCTAAGCAACAACATTACGGTAATGAGAACTGGAATGGTACAAGGAAGATGAGACTGGCTATGATTCTACTAAGAGACGAAGCGGATTTTTATGTAGTTTGTATTTGTTGTATAGTCATATGTTGTTGATACTGGCCTCTGTAACTGTCTTTGTATGTGTACTGTACACCGCCATGAGTCGCCCGTAAGGGCTGAGAATGGCGGTCAATAAGTGCATCTAATAAATAAATAAATAATAATAAATAAATAAAACCCCACAGGATGCCCGTGCAACTTGCAGGGACGTCCATAGAGCACTGGTGAAACTTGCAGGGATTTCTCAATGCAAAACCCCACAGGTGCCCATGCAACTTGCAGGGACTTCTCAGGGCAAAGTCCCACAGGGTACCCATGCAACTTGCAAGAACTTCCATAGGGTTCTAATGCAACTTGCAAGGACTTCTCAATGCAAAGACCCACAGGGTGCCCATGCAACTTGCAGGGACTTCCATAGGGTGCCAATGCAACTTGCAAGGACTTCTCAATGCAAAGACCCACAGGGTGCCTGTGCAATTTGCAAGGACTTCTCAGTGCAAAACCCCACAGGGTGCCCATGCAACTTGCAGAGACTTCTATAGGGTGCCAATACAACTTGCAAGGACTTCTCAGGGCAAAGTCCCATAGGATGCCCATGCAACTTGCAGGGACTTCCATAGGGTGCCAATGCAACTTGTAGGGACTTCTCAATGCAAAGACCCATGCAACTTGCAAGGACTTCTCAATGCAAAGACCCACAGGGTGCCCATGCAACTTGTAGGGACTTCTCAGGGCAAAGTCCCACAGGGTGCCCATGCAACTTGCAGGGACTTCCATAGGGCGCCAATGCAACTTGTAGGGACTTCTCAATGCAAAGACCCACAGGGTGCCCATGCAATTTGCAGGGACTTCTCAGTGCAAAACCCCACAGGGTGCCCATGCAACTTGCAGGGACTTCCATAGGGCGCCAATGCAACTTGTAGGGACTTCTCAATGCAACGACCCACAGGGTGCCCATGCAATTTGCAAGGACTTCTCAGTGCAAAACCCCACAGGGTGCCCATGCAACTTGTAGGGACTTCTCAGGGCAAAGTCCCACAGGGTGCCCATGCAACTTGCAGGGACTTCCATAGAGCGCCGGTGCAACTTGCAAAAAGTTCTCAATGCAAAGCTCCAGTTTGCAAGGACTTCTCAGTGCAAAGCCCCAAAGCAGCACAGGTTGCTCTATGCAAGGGCCCCACACCAAGAAGGAAGCTGGAGAGGCTTCCCAATGGGCCAGGTCAACTGGACCAGTGCTGTCTTTGGTTGCCAGGACAGGCTCTGCAGGAAAGAACCTACTGCCCTTTCCTTCCTGAATGGTCAAGGATGCTTCAATGCAGGCCAAAGGCAATGGGATCTTGCCTTTTCCAGAAGGGAAACCGGGTCCGGCAGATAATCATAATCCAATGCCCGGTTGCACTTTGGAAGCTGGTCTCTTTTTCCTTCTCCCCAGAGCCGGCCAAAGGGTGACTCCGCATTTTGCAGAATTAACAGAGGCAGCATTGGAGCTGGACTTTGCAAACCAAGGTTTGAGTCCACACTCCGCTTTTTAATTCTTCCATTCAAAGGTATGGCGACCCCAAAGCTACTGCATGGCTGAGAATCAACACATCAGAAAGCAGAGGCCATCCAGTCCAGCCCTCTTCTGGCATGCAGAAAGACACCATCTAAGACCTCTCGACAGATGGCCATCTGGCCTCTGATGAAAGACCTCTAGAGATGGAATCCTCCCCCCCCCCCCCCCCAGAATCCCAGTCTATTTATATTCCCCCAAAGGCCATCCAGGCCAACCCTTTTCTTCTTGCCAGGCAGGGAGACACAACCCAAACCCTCCCAACAGATGGCCAAACGTGACCCATTGGCCTTTTATGTCAAATGCAACAAAGGATGACATTTTGCAACCAACATATGACTGACTTTGCTCCTTCCTCTGCCATTTTGTGTTATTTCTCTCTCTCTCTTGTGTTGATAGATAGATAAATAAATAAATAAATGTATATATTTTTGGTTTAACGAAGCCCTCGGGTGTGCTCTCTTTGGGGATGATGGGAGCTCACCTCTTTCTGCGTGCCCAAAAGGTGTATTACAGGTAAGTCTGGTCCTGCCTTCAGAGCTTAGTGGGCAACAAACTCCCAGCATACCTCACCACTAGGCTAGGAGGAATGATGGGATTTGTAGTCCTGCATTACGCAGAGGAAGGCTGCCCAATGTGCCTACTTGATCTAGAAAGCTGAGAATCTTTGAACTGGAAGGGACCCCCAAAGGGCATCTAGTCCAGCGCCCTTCTGCCGTGTGGGAATATACCCCTCAAAAATGCCCACCCGGCCTCTCTTTAAAGGCCTCTGAAAACGGTGGGTCTGCCACCCTCCAAAGCCATCTCTTCCGCTCTGGAGCAGCTCTTCCAGGAAAAAAAAGCACTTCTTCATATTTAGCTTTCCCTTTCTTTGCAATCTGAATCCATCACTTTGTGTTTTCCTTTCTGGAGCAGAAGGAGAAAGCTTCCTCCATCTTCCTCAGGACTTGTGTGTCTGAGTTTGGAAGAGTTTGCCCCTTGGCTGTTGATTTGCCTCAAACCCTAAGGATTGCTGTTCTTCGAATCATAGATTCCTAGAATCCTAGAGTGGGAAGAGACCTCCTGGGCCATCATCCAGCCCAACCCCATTCTGCCAAGAAGCAGGAATATTGCATTCAAAGCACCCCTGGCAGATGGCCATCCAGCCTCTGTTTAAAAGCTTCCAAAGAAGGAGCCTCCACCACACTCCGGGGCAGAGAGTTCCACTGCTGAACAGCTCTCACAGTCAGGATGTTCTTCCTCATGTTCAGGTGGAATCTCCTCTCTTGTAGTTTTAAGCCATTGCTCCATTGCGCCCTAGTCTCCAGGGAAGCAGAAAACAAGCTTGCTCCCTCCTCCTCCCTGTGGCTTCCTCTCCCATATTTATACATGGCTATCATATCTCCTCTCAGCCTTCTCTTCTTCAGGCTAAACATGCCCAGCTCCTTAAGCCGCTCCTCATAGGGCTTGTTCTCCAGACCCTTGATCATTTGAGTCGCCTTCCTCTGGACACATTCCAGCTTAGAGTCAATATCTCTCTTGAATTGTGGTGCCCAGAACTGGACACAATATTCCAGGTAAAGTGGTCTAACCAAAGTGGAATAGAGCGTGGGGAGCAGGAGTTCCCTAGATCTAGACACTAGGCTCCTCTTGATGCAGGCCAACATCCCATTGGCTTTTTTTGCTGCAGCATCCCATTCCTGGCTCATGTTCACCTTCCTCCCTACGAGGACTCCAAGGTCTTTTTCCCACGTGCTGCTCTCGAGCCAGGCATCGTCGTCCCCCATTCTGTCTCTTTGCATTTCTTTTTTCTGCCCAAGTGCATTTGTCCCCATTGAGCTCCATTGTGTTCATTTTGGCCCATCATCTCTCTAATCTGTCAAGAGTCGGAAGAGACCCCCAGAGGCCATCTAGTCTAACCCCCTTCTGCCGTAAATACAAGAGGTGCCCATTCAGCTGCTGCTTGATAACCTGCAGAAAAGCAAACTTCATGGGATCCCTGGGAATTCTGTAGTCTACGAGAATTGGAAGGAACCCCAAAGGATCTCCTTGGAGAGAGAAAAGAAGGGGGGGGGGGGCGCAAATGAAACCTTGTCGTTGGTGGCGGACATTTTCAGATAATAAAAGGAGAACCTTGGAAATAACAACACAAACGATCACTGAAAGAGTGAAGAAAGTCAAGAACTGGACATCACCTGGCAGTGATCAACTGAACAGATTTTGACTTAAATATCTGATTAGCCTACACTCAAAAATGGCCAAACAATTCAATAAGATTGTTGAAGGCTTTCATGGCTGGAATCACTGGGTTGTTGTAGGTTTTTCGGGCTATATGGCCATGCTCTAGAGGCATTCTCTCCTGACGTTTCGCCTGCATCTATGGCAAGCATCCTCAGAGGTTGTGAGGTTTGTCTGTTGGAAGTAGGAAAGTGGGTTTATATATCTGTGGAATGACCAGGGTGGGACAAAGGACTCTTGTCTGCTGGAGCTAGGTATGAAAGCTGCAATTGATCACCTTGATGAGCATTTGATGGCCTGGCTGTTGTTTGGTGTGACTTGTTAGTGCCTGGGGGAATCTTTTGCTGAGACGTGATTAGCTGTCCTTGATTGTTTCCTCTCTGTTGTGGTGCTGTAATTTTAGAATTTTTTTTTAATACTGGTAGCCAGATTGTTCATTTTCATGGTTTCCTCCTTTCTGTTGAGATTGTCCACATGCTTGTGGATTTCAATGGCTTCTCTGTGTAGCCTGACATGGTGGTTGTGAGAGTGGTCCAGCATTTCTGTGCTCTCAAATAATATCCTGTGTCCAGGCGGGTTCCTCAGGTGCTCTGCTATGGCTGACTTCTCTGGTTGAAGTACTCTGCAGTGCCTTTCATGTTCCTTGATTCGCATGTTGGGTGATGCTGCTGCGTTTGGTGTTCCCTCTGTAGACTTCTTGTCCACAGCTGCATGGTATACAATGGTAGACTCCTGCAGAGGTGAGAGGATCCCTCTTGTCCTTTGCTGAATGGAGCATTGGTTGGATGTTCATGGTGGTCTGTAGATGCTTTGTATGTTGTGTTTCCTCATCAGCTTCCCTCTGCGGTCAGTGGTTCCCTTGATGTCTGGCAAGGACATAGAATCATAGAATCAAAGAGTTGGAAGAGATCTCCTGGGCCATACAGTCCAACCACCTGCCAAGAAGCAGGGATATTGCATTCAAAGCACCCCTGACAGATGGCCATCCAGCCTCTGTTTAAAAGCCTCCAAAGAAGGAGCCTCCACCACACTCCAAGGCGGAGAGTTCCACTGCTGAACAGCTCTCCTCACAGTCAGGAAGATCTTCCTCATGTTCAGATGGAATCTCCTTTCCTCTGGGAGGGTCTTTGTCGTGACTCTCATGGCTTGTTCTCGGTCAGCATATCATCTGCATATCTAAGGTCGTTAATGTTTCTTCCAGCAATTTTAACTCCACAATTGGATTGGTCAAGCCTCACACATGTCGCATGATGTGTTCTGCATACAAGTTGAATAGGTTGGGTGAGAGAAGACAACCCTACCGTTTTCCTTTCCCAGTCTTGAACCAGTCTGTTGTTTCAGGTTCAGTTCTGACTGTTGCTACTTGGTCCTGATACAGATCCCTCAGGAGAGAGACAAGGTCACTTGGGATCCCCATAAGTACCACCAAGAACTTGCCGCAATGTATTATGATCCACACAGCCAAAGGCTTTAGAATACAGTCTTTAGAACCTCCAAATCTGCCCAGTTCCTGGTCCTGTCCTGCATTCAGATGCTTCCAGTGTCCTTCACAAGAAACAGTGACCCTTTCTGCCCACCAGGGGGCGCCCTGCCCACGCGCAACACTTTCCTTCCTTCCTTCCTTTTTCCTTCCAGGCTCTCAAGCAATATCCTTATTTACTCTTCTTGGAATCATAGACTCCTGGAGTTGGAAGGGACACCCAAAGGCCATCCAAGCTCTGCTGAAAACCCTCCAGAGAAGGAGACCCACACCCTGCCCAACCCGACTCTTTGAAAGGCAGCAGAAAGGCAGCCAGCCATCTGTCCGGCCCACATTTAACAGCGATCCATGGAGGACCCCCACGCCTCTCCATCCCCACAGCCACGTCCAGGAGGAAGAGGTCCAGAAACCCCAGAAGATGGAATGGGAGCAGGATGAAGCCTTGCAGCCAGTTTGGATGGATCTAGCTAAATTGGGCCAAAACTAACAAAATGAAGTTCAACAGTGACAAATGTAAGATACTCCACTTTGGCAGAAAAAATGAAATGCAAAGATACAGAATGGGGGACAATGCCTGGCTCGAGAGCAGTACGTGTGGAAAAGATCTTGGAGTCCTCGTGGACAACAAGGTAAACATGAGCCAACAATGTGATGTGGCGGCAAAAAAAGCCAATGGGATTTTGGCCTGCATCAAGAGGAGCATAGTGTCTAGATCTAAGGAAGTCATGCTCCCCATGCTCTATTCTGCTTTGGTTAGACCACACCTGGAATATTGTGTCCAATTCTGGGCACCACAATTCAAGAGAGATATTGACAAGCTGGAATGTGTCCAGAGGAGGGTGACTAAAATGATCAAGGGTCTGGAGAACAAGCCCTATGAGGAGCGGCTTAAGGAGCTGGGCATGTTTAGCCTGAAGAAGAGAAGGCTGAGAGGAGATATGATAGCCATGTATAAATATGTGAGAGGAAGCCACAGGGAGGAGGAGGGAGCAAGCTTCCTTTCTGCTTCCCTGGAGGCTAGGACGCAAAGGAGCAATGGCTTCAAACAACAAGAGAGGAGATTCCATCTGAACATGAGGAAGAACTTCCTGACTGTGAGAGCCGTTCAGCAGTGGAACTCTCTGCCCCGGAGTGTGGTGGAGGCTCCTTCTTTGGAGGCTTTTAAACAGAGGCTGGATGGCCATCTGTCAGGGGTGCTTTGAATGCAATATTCCTGCTTCTTGGCAGAATGGGGTTGGACTGGATGATGGCCCAGGAGGTCTCTTCCAACTTTAGATTTCTAGGATTCTTATGACTTCCAGGAAGCTTTAGCCTGCCCAAGGAATGCCCATCCAGCCTCTATTTGAAGACTTCTGAAGATGATGAGGCACTGAAGGATGGCACCAAAGCCCTCTTGAGATATCAAAGGAGATGCCATGAAGCCAGGGAGGCCGAGAATGCTTGTTTGGGGATCCTCTAGAAGAAGCATAGTATCGTGGAGTTGGAAGAGACCTCATGGGCCATCCAGTCCAACCCCTTTCTGCCAAGAAGCAGGAAAATCGCATTCAGAGTGCCCCCAACAGATGACCACCCAGCCTCTGCTTCAAAGCCTCCATAGAAGGAGCCTTCACCACACTCCCTCTGGAGCAGAGAGTTCCACTGCTGAACAGCTCTCACAGTTAGGAAGTTCTTCCTAATACCTTCAAAGGGGTAGGAAATAGTGGCAGGCAAGAAGAGTAAAGACAAAGGCCCTTCTGAGAGAAGCATGCATAGGATTATGTGGAGGAAGGAATGCCTCAATCTAATCCTATCTCTAGTCTAGAGCGCTGTTCAGCAGTGGAACTCTCTGCTCCAAAGTGTGGTGGAGGCTCCTTCTTTGTAGGCTTTTAAGCAGAGGCTGGATGGCCATCTGTCAGGGGTGATTTGAATGCGATTTTCCTGCTTCTCGGCAGAATGGAGTTGGACTGGCTTACCCATGAGGTCTCTTACAACTCTAGGATTCTAGGATTCCACTCATAGATCATAGAATCCTAGAATCAAAGAGTTGGAAGAGACCTCATGGGCCATCCAGTCCAACCCCATTCTGCCAAGAAGCAGGAATGTTGCATTCAAATCACCCCTGACAGATGGCCATCCAGCCTCTGTTTAAAAGCTTCCCAAGAAGGAGCCTCCATCACACTCCAGGGCAGAGAGTTCCACTTCTGAACGGCTCTCAAAGTCAGGAAGTTCTTCCTAATGTTCCGATGGAATCTCCTTTCGTGTAGATTGAAGCCATTGTTCCGCGTCCTAGTCTCCAGGGAAGCAGAAAACAAGCTTGCTCCCTCCTCCCTGTGGGTTCCTCTCACATATTTATACATGGCTATCATATCTCCTCTCAGCCTTCTCTTCTTCAGGCTAACATGCCCAGCTCCTTAAGCCGCTCCTCATAGGGCTTGTTCTCCAGACTCTTGATCGTTTTAGTCGCCCTCCTCTAGACACATTCCAGCTTGTTCCACTGCTGAACGGCTCTCACAGATGACACAAGAGACTTGTGCAGTCCAGGGATGAAATCCAACACAGGAACTTCCTGAGAGATGGTGAAGCCTCCTTCTGTGGAAGTCTTCAAACAGAGGCTGGCTGGTCATCTGGCGGGAGTGCTTAGATGACGTCTTCCTGGCTGGCAGAATGGGGTTGGACTGGATGGCCTTTGTGGTTCCCTTCCAGCTCTAGGATGCTATGACTGGGAATCCTCTATCTGGTCCTCCCCTTTGTTTTCCAAGTCCAGCTTGGTCCAAAACACACTCCCAGCTGTGTTGTTGCATCTCGGAATCAAATTGGGCCAATCTGATTTCCTCTGGAGCTGCTGTGAGTCACACCGAAGCCACAGGATTCATTTAGCTAGATCCATCCAAACTGGCTGCGAGGCTTCATCCTGCTCCCATTCCATCTTCTGGGGTTTCTGGACCTCTTCCTCCTGGACGTGGCTGTGGGGATGGAGAGGCGTGGGGGTCCTCCGTGGGTCTCCATGAAATGTGGGCCGGACAGATGGCTGGCTGCCTTTCTGCTGCGTAGGCAAAGTCACACACGTCACTTGGCTTTTGGGCCTGTCCTTACCTGCCTTTCAAAACAAAGGGCTTGCGGATCAGGTGGAGTCACCTTGAAAAATGTCACCATCACAACACACACAACAAAGCACCAAGGAAATAACAAAACAAGAGAGAGAAAGAGAGTGGAAACACATGTCGATTTTGCACGCGCTCCCCAAAGCCTTTCCCGCATGCTTCCTTTCGCAGCTCCCAAACGAGTGTTGCTCCGAGGTGCAACACATCAAAGCAAGCTGTGAAACTTCGCCAAATGCGTCTTTGCCAATGGGCAGGGGCCCAAACAGGTATGATGGACGGAACCGGAATGGCACTCCCACGCAATGGATGCGCAAGGCGCAGGGAGCGCATGATGCACCTGGGAGGCACACAAACAAGGCACAGAAACTCTCTAAAACTCTAAAACTCTAAAATTACAACAGCACAACAACAGAGAGAAACAAACAAGGACATCTAATTACCTCTCAACAAAATATTGCTCCAGGCACTGTTAGACCATTATATGCTAATCAAGGTGGTCAGTTGAAACATTCACCCCTAGCTCCAGCAGACAAGAGTCCTTTGTCCCACTCTGGTCATTCCACAGATATATAAACCCTTTTTCCTAGTTCCAACAGACCTCACTACCTCTGAGGATGCTTGCCATAGATGCAGGCGAAACGTCAGGAGTGAATGCCTCTAGAACATGGCCATATAGTTGAAACATTCCCACCTAGCTCCAGCAGACAAGAGTCCTTTGTCCCGCCCTGGTCATTCCACAGATATATAAACCCTTTTTCCTAGTTCCAACAGACCTCACTACCTCTGAGGATGCTTGCCAGAGATACAGGTGAAACGTCAGGAGAGAATGCCTCTAGAACATGGCCATATAGTTGAAACATTCCCACCTAGCTCCAGCAGACAAGAGTTCTTTGTCCGACCCTGGGCATTCCACAGATATATAAACCCTTCTTCCTAGTTCCAAGAGACTTCACTACCTCTGAGGATGCTTGCCATAGATGCAGGCAAAACGTCAGGAGAGAATGCCTCTAGAACATGGCCATATAGTTGAAACATTCCCACCTAGCTCCAGCAGACAAGAGTCCTTTGTCCCACCCTGGTCATTCCACAGATATATAAACCCTTTTTCCTAGTTCCAACAGACCTCACTACCTCTGAGGATGCTTGCCATAGATGCAGGCGAAACGTCAGGAGAGAATGCCTCTAGACCATGGCCATATAGCCCGAAAAAACCTGCAACAACCCAAGGCACAGAAACACGCCGCCAAAGGTTGGGCCATTCTCTGAGAGCTTCCCTAATGAAACCCTGCCTCTTCTCTCTCGGTCCTCTTGCACACGCATGGGCTCTCATACACACATAGAATCCTAGAGTTGGAAGGGGCTCCCAGAGGCCATCCAATCCAACACTATTGGCAGAAAGACACCGTTCAAGCCCTCCATTGGACTTCCAGGGCTCCTTGATGGGCTCCTTCTGCATTGTCCATCTCCTTCTTGAAGTGCTTCACCCAGAACTGGACACTGGGTTATTTCAGTCTGACCAAAACAGAGTAGATGCACAATATCCTTCCCTCAGTCTAGACACCAGGTTCCTATTGATAGATCTCTAGTTTTGTGAGACACCATCTCTCTTTGGCAGGGAAGTCTAAAGACCTTGGAAAACTAAGATACGTCACTTAGGCAAACAAAACAAAATGCAAAGAGACAGAATGGGGGACGATGAGGCCTGGCTTGAGAGCAGGATGTGGGGAAAAGATCTTGGCGTCCTCGTGGGGAGGAAGGTGAACATGAGCCAGGAATGTGATGTGGTGGCAAAAAAAGCTAATGGGTTTTTGGCTTGCATCAAGAGGAGCATAGTGTCTAGGTCCAGGGAAGTCATGCTCCCCATGCTCTATTCCACTTTGGTTAGACCACACCTGGAACATTGTGTCCAATTCTGGGCACCACAATTCAAGGGAGATATTGACAAGCTGGAATGTGCCCAGAGGAGGGCGACTAAAATGATAAAAGGTCTGGAGAACAAGCCCTATGAGGAGCGGCTTAGGGAACTGGGCATGTTTAGCCTGAAGAAGAGAAGGCTGAGAGGAGACATGATGAGGGCCATGGATAAATATGGGAGAGGAAGCCACAGGGAGGAGGAGGGAGCAAGCTTGTTTTCCGCTTCCTTGGAGACTAGGACGCAAGGGAACAATGGCTTCAAACTACAAGATTCCATCTGAACACAAGGAAGAACTTCCTGACTGTGAGAGCCGTTCAGCAGTGGAACTCTCTGCCCCGGAGTGTGGTGGAGGCTCCTTCTTTGGAAGCTTTTAAACAGAGGCTGGATGGCCATCTGTCTGGGGTGCTTTGAATGCAATATTCCTGCTTCTTGGCAGAATGGGGTTGGACTGGATGATGGCCCAGGAGGTCTCTTCCAACTCTTTGATTTTATGATTCTATGAGTGTGTGAGAGAGCTGTTCAGCAGTGGAACTCTCTGCCCCAGAGTGTGGTGGAGGCTCCTTCTTTGGAAGCTTTTAAACAGAGGCTGGATGGCCATCTGTCTGGGGTGCTTTGAATGTGATTTTCCTGCTTCTTGGCAGAATGGGGTTGGACTGGATGGTCTCTTCCAACTCTTTGATTCTAGGATTCTATCCGGGGATCCTGTATCTGTGCACTGGGGCAGTTGAAGTGGAGCCAAACCGTGCCAATTCCACAATGCAGCTGTACCTGGAGATGCAGAATGTCCTCCTCCCTTTGTGTCCATGGATGCAACCATCCTCACTTGAAAATATTCAGAGATAATAGTCCAAGAAAGCAAAGCTTGTTTCTACAATGTTATGGAGCCGATGCCATGTTACTAAGTCATTGTATGTCATGGGAATTGAACATCCATGGATACCGAGAACCCACTGTATTTCCCCTTCAACAGGCACTGAGGGCTCACTTGCGGTTGTGGTTGTGTGTTGCATGTCCGGTATGTGCTTTGCACAGTCTCCTTCTCTGGAGGCTTTAAAGCCGAGGCTGGATGGCTATCTAATGGGAGGAGTTGCGTTGTGTTGCATTGTGTTCTTCCTGCCTGGCAGAAAGAACTGAGTTGGGCTGGATGGCCCCTGGGAGCCCCTTCTGACATTTACGATGCTGTGATTCTTGGCAGGCGAGCGGAAAAGCAAACACACAACACACCGCAGATGAATTGTCACCTTTAAAGGGCCCCCTGTGCCGGACCTGGGCTTGGCTCCAGACCTCCGTTGCTTCCGTGAAATCGGTTTTATTGGGAGTTAGTGGTGCAGCAGATGGCATTGCAAACCCCTCCGCAGGAGAAACAGGCCCCCAAAAAGAATTTCTAGTGCAATCCCCTTGGCCAGCTACGTGGGGAACCCCAATGCCGGACCGTTTCTTAGGGCAAGGCTAGTCATAGAATCATAGAATCCTAGAATCCAAGAGTTGGAAGAGACCTCCTGAGCCATCATCCAGTCCAACCCCATTCTGCCAAGAAGCAGGAATATTACATTCAATTCACCCCTGACAGACGGCCATCCAGCCTCTGTTTCAAAGCTTCCAAAGAAGGAGCCTCCACCACACTCCGGGGCAGAGAGTTCCACCGCTGAACGGCTCTCACAGTCAGGAAGTTCTTCCTCATGTTCAGGTGGAATCTCCTCTCTTGTAGTTTGAAGCCATTGTTCCCTTGCGTCCTAGTCTCTCTCCAGGGAAGCAGAAAGGAAGCTTGCTCCCTCCTCCTCCCTGTGGCTTCCTCTCACATATTTATACATGGCTCTCATCATATCTCCTCTCAGCCTTCTCTTCTTCAGGCTAAACATGCCCAGCTCCTTAAGCCGCTCCTCATAGGGCTTGTTCTCCAGACTTTTAACCTTTGGAAGCTTTTAAACAGAGGCGGGATGGCCATCTATCAGGGGTGATTTGAATGCAATATTCCTGCTTCTTGGCAGGGGGTTGGACTGGATGGCCCATGAGGTCTCTTCCAACTCTTTGATTCTATGATTCTATGATTTTAGTCGCCCTCTTCCTCTGGACACATTCCAGCTTGTCAATATCTCTCTTGAATTGTGGTGCCCAGAATTCGACACAATATTCCAGGTAAAGTGGTCTAACCAAAGCGGAACAGAGCATGGGGAGCATTACTTCCTTAGATCTAGACACTAGGCTCCTCTTGATGCAGGCCAAAATCCCATTGGCTTTTTTTGCCGCCACATCCCATTCCTGGCTCATGTTCCCCTTCCTGCCCACGAGGACTCCAAGACCTTTTTCTGCTCTCGAGCCAGGCATCCCCCATTTTGTATCTTTGCATTTCGTTTTTTTCTGCCTAAGTGGAGTATCTTGCATTTGTCACTGTTGAACTTCATTGTGTTAGTTTTGGCCCTTCATCTTTCTAATATGTCAAGATCCCTTTGAGTCCTGCTCCTGTCCTCTGGAGTCTTGGCTCTCCTTCCCAATTTGGTCCCGTCTGCAAACTTGACGATCCTGCCTTCTCGCCCTTCATCCGAGTCATGAATGAAGATCCTGAGCAGGACCAGGCCCAGGACAGAACCCTGCAGATGTCACTCCACTCGTCACTTCTTCCCAGGATGAAGCCTTGGGGAGAATCACCCTCTGGGTTCGTCCATTTAACCAATTCCAGATCCACCTCACCGTAGTTTTGCCTCGCCCACCTTGCACTAGTTTCCTTGCCAGAAGGTCATGGGGGACCTTGTCAAAGAAGGCCTTCCTGAAATCCAGTCACGCTCCATCCACGGCATCATTCCCGGCATCTACCCAGCTTGTAACTCTGTCAAAAAAAGAGATCTGATGAGTCTGGCATGACTTGTTTTTGATAAATCCATGTTGACTATTAGCGATGACCGCATTTGTTTCTAAGTGTGGGGGACCTTCCTTGAGTGATTTCCGCATCGGCAAGAACCACGGGTTCGGGGCCCAGCGTGTCAAGCTTCTCCAGAAGGTCCAATGAGACACAGAAGGCAAAATCAGAGGGTTATCTCAATGGCTGGAGAGAGGATGTCAGCAGGGACAGCGCTCCAAAGAATGGACATTTTGCAATTGAGAATACATAGCATGTTCATTGTAAGCTGCCCCGAGTCCCCTTTGGGGAACTGGTGGCGGGGTATAAATAAAGATGATGATGATGATGATGATGATGATGATGATGATTGTATTTTGACACCTACTCCAATTGACTGTGCTTGTTCCTGATTGGCTCAGAAACTGTCCAACTAGGATCCCTTGTAGTTTTGCAAGGACGATTGCCTGCTCTGCCCAAGAGGGTTGGTGCCTCAACAAGCTACATCTCCCAGGATCCCATAGTATTGAGCCATGGCAGTTAAAGTGGTACCAAACTGAATTATTTCAGCAATGTAGACACACTCCTCAATATAGATTTGCAAGTATTTGAGCAAGAAAACCAACTCTCCACCCGAAGCTTAATTTGATATGGGTCCCCACTTCATGGTAGGGGAAGCTATCCCATTGCAAAACCAGAAAGAAACTCCTGTTTGCTTGCATTTTGCCATCATAAGGTGCCGACAATCTGCAAACGGTAGGGAGCTGGAATGTGTCCAGAGGAGGGCGACTGAAATGATCACGGGTCTGAAGAACAAGTCCTATGAGGAGTGGCTTAAGGAGCTGGGCATGTTTAGCCTGAAGAAGAGAAGGATGAGAGGAGACATGATGAGAGCCATGTATAAATATGTGAGAGGAAGCCACAGGTGGGAGGAGGGAGCACGCTTGTTTACTGCTTCCATGAAGACTAGGACAAGGAACAATGCCTTCAAACTACAAGAATCATGGAATCCTAGAGTTGGAAGAGACCTCCTGGGCCATCCAGTCCAACCCTATTCTGCCAAGAAGCAGGAATATTGCATTCAAACCACCCCTGACAGATGGCCATCCAGCCCGTTTCAAAGCTTCCAAAGAAGGAGCCTCCACCACACTCCGGTGCAGAGAGTTCCACTGCTGAACGGCTCTCACAGTCAGGAAGTTCTTCCTGATGTTCAGATGGAATCTCCTTCCTTGTAGTTTGAAGCCATTGTTCCCTTGCGTCCTAGTCTCCAGGGAAGCAGAAAACAAGCTTGCTCCCTCCTCCTCCCTCTGGCTTCCTCTTACATATTTATACATGGCTCTCATTATATCTCCTCTCTGCCTTCTCTTCTTCAGGCTAAACATGCCCAGCTCCTTAAGCCGCTCCTCATAGGGCTTTAACCTCAAGTGAGGATTCTGATGGACAGGGGGCTTTCTTGCTTAAAGGCCTGCAAATCTACAGTAACGGGTACAGCTACACTGCTGAAATAAATCAGTTTGATATCACTTTAACTGCCATGGCTCGATGCTACAGGATCCTGAGAGTTGTAGTCAGAGGTGGCTCTAGGTAATTTTCAACGGTAAGCAAACAGTATTTTGGCGCCTCTCTCCCCCAAACCAATCACTGATATATATTTTCTGTTTGTCGTGGGGGTTCTGTGTGCCATATTTGGTTCAATTCCATCATTGGTGGAGTTCAGAATGCTCTTTGATTGTAGGTGAACTATACATCCCAGTAACTACAACCCAGCAACAACAATCACTGATATATATTTTCTGTTCATCGTGGGAGTTCTGTGTGCCATATTTGGTTCAATTCCATCATTGGTGGAGTTCAGAATGCTCTTTGATTGTAGGTGAACTATACATCCCAGTAACTACAACCCAGCAACAACAATCACTGATATATATTTTCTGTTTGTCGTGGGAGTTCTGTGTGCCATATTTGGTTCAATTCCATCATTGGTGGAGTTCAGAATGCTCTTTGATTGTAGGTGAACTATACATCCCAGTAACTACAACTCGCATATGTCAAGGTCTATTTTCCCCCAAGAGTGCCCCTTGGAAAAATCAACTCTACTGCGAATGCTTACTTCGCGTAAGGGTTGAACCGCCCCTGGTTGTAGTTTATTGAGGTACCAAAAGTCCTTGCAAAACTACACCTTTTCCATCGCCCCATAATAACTGCTTTCCTGCCTCTTCCTCCCCTCGGTGCCCAATGCTTCTCACCCAGGTTCAAAGGGACAGTTGTGTTTGTTTCTGCAGAAGAGGGGAAAGAGGCTTTGCAGCAGCATTGGAGGCCAATTTGTTTTCCGCCTCCTCCAGATTCCCTTTTCAGGAGGCGAAAATCCGCCTTCCGTCAAGAAGAAGTGGGCTGCAATCTTCCGCTCCTGGCGGAAGAAATTGGTGAGCCTTTAACATGTCAAAAGACACCTTTCGGCATACCTTTTCACCACTGAAAAGGCTGCAAATTGCACACTTTATTGGGACGCCTTCGCAGTTACGCCGGGAACTCCTTGCGGAATACAGAACGTATTCTGGAGAGAGAATCTGGGGGAATCTATAAGTAGAGAAAGGAAAAGTCAAAGGCAGGAAGACAGGGCCCTTGGCTGTCCGGTTTCCCATTCCAATGGCAAGTCTTTCCATAATAAATCCTAATATGCAAACAGAGGCAATCATCTCCATCAATAAAAATGTAATGTTCATTTATGGGATTGACATAACTCAAGAAACACTGGATGTATTGTCATGAA
Source organism: Anolis sagrei (assembly GCF_037176765.1). Lineage (NCBI taxonomy): Eukaryota > Metazoa > Chordata > Lepidosauria > Squamata > Anolidae > Anolis > Anolis sagrei. The sequence continues at coordinate 247,972,588 of NC_090024.1, read as the reverse complement.
AAAACCCTCCTAAAAATAATGGAAAGTTATGTAAACGTAAAACCCCCTAATGACGATACAGCGCATATTTCCTATTCCTGGACTGCAACTCCCAGCAATCCTCCAAATAGATAAGATAGATAGATTAGATAGAAATAGATAGTAGGTAGGTAGATCGATCCAGAGGACAGCTGGGAGTTGCAGTCCAAGAATAGGTACAGAAGGAAGAAAGGAGAGAAAGAAAAAAGGAAGGGAAGGAAGGAAAGAAAGAGGTAGAGAAGGAAGGAAGGAAGGAGATAGAGAAGAAAGGAAGGGAGGGAGGGAGAGAGGGAGGGAGGGAGGGAAGGTAGAGAAGGAAGGAAGGAAGGAAGGAAGGAGATAGAGAAGAAAGGAAGGGAGGGAGAGAGGGAGAGAGAGAGGGAGAGAGAGAGGGAGGGAGGGAGGGAGGGAAGGAAAAAGGTAGAGAAGGAAGGAAGGAAGGAGATAGAGAAGAAAGGAAGGGAGGGAGGGAGAGAGAGAGGGAGGGAGGGAAGGTAGAGAAGGAAGGAAGGAAGGAAGGAAGGAAGGAAGGAAGGAAGGAAGGAAGGAAGGAGAGAGGAAAGAGGTAGAGAAGGAAGGAAGGAAGGAGATAGAGAAGAAAGGAAGGGAGGGAGGGAGAGAGAGAGGGAGGGAGAGAGGGAGGGAGAGAGGGAGGGAGGGAAGGAAAAAGGTAGAGAAGGAAGGAAGGAAGGAAGGAGAGAGGAAAGAGGTAGAGAAGGAAGGAAGCAAAGAAAGAGGTAGGGAAGGAAGGAAGGAAGGAAGGAAGGAAGGAAGGAAGGAAGGAAGGAAGGAGAGAGGAAAGAGGTAGAGAAGGAAGGAAAGAGAGAAGAAAAAGGGAAGGAAGAAGGTAGAGAAGGAAGGAAGGAAGGAGATAGAGAAGAAAGGGAGGGAGGGAGGGAGGGAGGGAGAGAGGGAGGGAGGGAGGGAAGGTAGAGAAGGAAGGAAGGAAGGAAGGAAGGAAGGAAGGAAGGAAGGAAGGAGAGAGGAAAGAGTAGAGAAGGAAGGAAGGAAGGAGATAGAGAAGAAAGCAAGGGAGGGAGGGAGAGAGAGAGGGAGGGAGAGAGGGAGGGAAGGAAAAAGGAAGGAAGGGAGGGAGGGAGGGAGGGAGGGAGGAAGGAAGGAAGGAAGGAAGGAAGGAAGGAAGGAGAGAGGAAAGAGGTAGAGAAGGAAGGAAAGAGAGAAGAAAAAGGGAAGGAAGGAGGTAGAGAAGGAAGGAAGGAAGGAAGGAAGGAAGGAAGGAAGGAAGGAAGGAAGGAAGGAAGGAAGGAGAGGAAAGAGGTGGAGAAGGAAGGAAGGAAGGAAAGAGAGAAGGAAATAAAAAGGGAAGGAAGGAAAGTGGGAGGGAGGGAAGGAGAGAAGGAGAGAAAGAAAAAGGAGAGAAAGAGGGAGGGAAGGTTGACCACAGCAACACGTGGCAGGTACAGCTAGTTACTTAATACGGAACTGCAAATATTGTACCTTCTCGTTCTGTGTCTTCTAATTCTTTCTAATCTATGGCAAGCCCCTGATGGGATGTTCTCAGCACTGCTTCTTGCCACCTTAGTCTTCCCCTTTTCCCAATCATTAATCAATCCATCAACCCCACAATGTTGATTGTGTATTGTCAACGGCTTTCATGGCCGGAATCACTGGGTTGTTGTAGGTTTTTTTGGGCTATATGGCCATGGTCTAGAGGCATTCTCTCCTGACGTTTCGCCTGCATCTATGGCAAGCATCCTCAGAGGCAGTGAGGATGCTTGCCATAGATGCAGGCGAAACGTCAGGAGAGAATGCCTCTAGACCATGGCCATATAGCCCGAAAAAACCTACAATAATGCAATGTTGATGGTGTTGGCCAAAGGCCACCAGAAAGAGCTCGAAAAGGTTCAGAGCATTTGAGGCAAAGAGGGCAGAACCAGAGCACAATAGCCAAAGGTTCCTACCTGCCTGCGACAAAGAATCACAGCATTTCAAGTTACAGGTAAATTTCCTAACATGAAAATGAAATTAATACTTGGAGTCTCCATGGCAATTTGTGGCCATTTTATCCGTCTCTTTTGTCAAAGCACTACATTTACCGCACTGCAAATAGACTTCTACAAAAGATATTCCGGCAGTCAGAAAATCTTCTGATCTAGATCTCTGTCCTTGGCGCCCTGGATGAATTGCCAAGAACCAGTTTGCCTCAATAGGATGGCAAGGACTGGGAGCCCAGTCAAAAGGGCCATGGGTCCCAGGGGGTCCATCTACACTGAAGAATTAATGCAGTTTGACACCACAAACTGGAAGGGTCATAAGGGGAGGCACATTCGGATAGGTAAGTTGGGCCAGAACCGTTTAGGGCTAATCACTTCTCAACAAAGGATTCCCCCAGGCAGTAACAAGCCATGCCTGGAAACTGCCAAGCCATCAAATGCTAGTCAAGGTGGCCAATGGAAACATTCACACCTCCCTCCAACAGACAAGAGTTCTTTCTCCCACCCAGGACATTATTCCACAGATATAGAAACCCAAAATGCTTCTGGAACGTGTTGCGCAAAGCGTGTTTTAGCCAAGTCTCATGCAAAAGACACACAAACAAGAGGAAAACGGGACTGAAGCATAAACTGGCAGTGTTGCATACAAAATCAAACAGTGCAACAAACTTACATAGTCCTTAGTAACACAGAGTAAGGCTTCTTCGTCTTCATTCAAATGAGAGCAAAGCATAAACCTTGAGTAAATAGCTATTCCAGCATAGCAAAGAGCATCGTTGTTCGAGCATGGCAGCATTACAACATATTGCTTCTCCTCCTCAGAGTAGTGTATTGCTTCTCCAAACTGTATTCTAAAATCTATACAGTTATACCCCACCAGATGTGGCCCAAGCATGCTGGCTGACCTACATTACCAGCTGCACATAATAATTAACATCATAAGGTTTTTCTCTAACACACACACTTGATCTTGGTACGACTTACTGTAACAGAATGGGGTAACTCTGGATGGCCCATCAGGTCTCTTCCAATGCTAAAATCCATACAGTTACACCCCACCGGGTGTGGTCCAAACATGCTGGCTGACCTACATTACCAGCTGCACATAATAATTAACATCGTAAGGTTTTTCTTTAACACACACTTGATCTTGGTATGACTTACTGTAAGAGAATGGGGTTACTCTGGATGGCCCATCAGGTCTCTTCCAATGCTAAAATCCATACAGTTACACCCCACCGGTTGTGGCCCAAACATGCTGGCTGACCTACATTACCAGCTGCACATAATAATTAACATCGTAAGGTTTTTCTTTAACACACACTTGATCTTGGTACGACTTACTGTAACAGAATGGGGTTACTCTGGATGGCCCATCAGGTCTCTTCCAATGCTAAAATCCATACAGTTACACCCCACCGGGTGTGGCCCAAACATGCTGGCTGACCTACATTACCAGCTGCACATAATAATTAACATTGTAAGGTTTTTCTTTAACACACACTTGATCTTGGTACGACTTACTGTAACAGAATGGGGTTACTCTGGATGGCCCATCAGGTCTCTTCCAATGCTAAAATCCATATAGTTACACCCCACGGGATGTGGCCCAAACATGCTGGCTGACCTACATTACCAGCTGCACATAATAAATAACATCGGAAGGTTTTTCTTTAACACACACTTGATCCTGCTACATCATTCCACAGATATAGTAACAATATAGCCCGAAAAACCTACTACAACAATGTTTCTCAACCTTCCTAATGCCGTGACCCCTTAATACATTTCCTCATGTTGTGGTGACCCCCAACCATAACATTATTTTGCTACTTCATGACTGTAAATTTGCTCCTGTTATTAATTGTAACGCAGTTATCTGATAAGCAGGATGTATTTCCATTAACTGGACCAAATTTGGAACAAATACCCGATATGCCCAAATCTGAATAGTGGTGGGGTTGCCCCCGCCCCGCCCCCCACTATTGTGACTAATTTTGTCATTTGGGAGTTGTAGTTGCTGGGATTTAGAGTTCACCTACAATCAAAGAGCATTCTGAACTCCAGCAATGACAGAATTGAACCAAACTTGGCACAGAAAACTACCATGGCCAACAGAAAACACGGGAAGGGTTTGGTGGGCATTGACCTTGAGTTTGGAGTTGTAGTTCACCTACATCAAGAGAGCACTGTGGACTCAAACAATGATGGATCTGGACCAAACTTGACATTAATACTCAATATGCCCAAATGTGAACACTGGTGGAGTTTGGGGAAAATAGACCTTGGCATTTTTGAGTTGTAGTTGCTGGGATTTATAGTTCATCTACATAGAATCATAGAATCAAAGAGTTGGAAGATACCTCATGGGCCATCCAGTCCAACCCCCTGCCGAGAAGCAGGAATATTGCATTCAAATCACCTCCAAGAACTCTCAAAGATGATTGCCAATGGTTCCAAAATGACTTCTGCTAGTTCCTTCAGTACTCTTGGGTGTAGTTGATCTGGCCCTGAAAAGGAACTTGAACTCATTTAGAGTGGCCAGGTATTCCTGGACAACTTGTTTCCCAATTTGGGGTTGGATGTCCTCCAATCCCTCATCCACTCCATTTTGCTGAGGTCGAAGATGACTTTCTTTTTGTGAGAAGAGCGAGGCAATGAAGGCATTAAGTAGTTCTGCCTTTTCCCTATCCCCTGTCAGCATTGCCCCATCTTCTCCTCGAAGAGGCCCTATCTCCTCCTTGTTTTTCCTTTTTCTACTGACATAAGAAAAGAATCCCTTTTTATTGTTTTTAATGTCCCTGGCAAGCCTGAGCTTGTTTTGTGCTTTAGCCTTGCGGACCTTTTCCCTACAGGTGTTGGCTATTTGTTTGAATTCTTCTTTGGTGATTTCTCCCTTTTTCCACTTCTTGTGCATGTCTCTTTTGTGTCTCAGCACAGTTAGAAGTTCTTTGGACTTCCATTCTGGCTTCTTTGCACTTGTCCTATTTTTTTCACTTTGTTGGCACAGTTTGCAATTGCGCCTTGAGTATTTCACTCTTGAGAAACTCCCATCCATCCATAACTCCCTTATCTTTTAGTATCTGTGTCCACGGAATGCTGCTCAGCGTTTCCTTCATTTTTCGGAAATCAGCTCTCCTAAAGACCAAAGAGCATTCTGAACTCAAAGAGCATTCTGAACCCCTCCAACAATTAGATTGGACCAAAATTTCCACACAGTACCCCCATGACCAACAGAAAATACTGTTTTCTGATGGTCTTTGGCAACCCCTCTGACACTCCCTGGCGACCCCCACAGGGGTCCCGACCCCCGGGTTGAGAACCACTGTACTACAACAACAACAACACACACACACACACAGAGTTTAATGGCCAGATAATAAATTGGATTGTTTAATATTAATATCCTTGCCGTGAACATTTGTTGGAGTGATGCTGTGCAGCTAAAAGTGTGCAAAAATTGTCACAACTAACTCTCCTTTCAATTCAAGTTCCTGCACAGATCTCCCTAATCCACCCCCTTTGAGGCCCAGCAAACCTCTCGGGGGGGGGGGGGGGGCTAGGAAGCAGGTGCTGGGGGTGAGGAGCGGGCCCTCGTTGCCATGACGGCAGGCGGGTGCCGCCATTAAGGGGGCCTTGCTTGACCCGGGCGCCATTACGGCCGGCTGCGGCCTCCCCACCAGGCGTTCCCCCTGAACCCTCCTGGAAAGGTAAAAAGGGCTGCGATGCAATTGGTTTGCGGCCGCTTGCCGGGGCGAAACCCTCACTTTGGAATACAATAAGTAATCGGCTCGTTAATAACAACAACACTCAATGCATAAATCATTAACGTAACAGCTGGAACAGTAAATGAGGCACGGGCGGCGTTAAAAAGACGGCACTCTAGAATTACCCAGGTGCATGCGGCAGAGGAAGGGGACGCGGAGACCCCCAAAGGCTGGCCGAGAAGGGCCGAGGTGCCCCAGGGAGGAGCAGGTGGGGACCCCAAAGCGGAGGGGTGAACAGGGCTTGCAGTCCCGCCTCCTAAAAGATGTCCTTGCAAAGCGAGGCAGAGTTTGGGCTGCAAATGCCAGGACGGCACATGAAAGGGTTGCGCAGCTTGCCATAAAGAAGGCCAAGCAACAAAACAGAATCATAGAAGCATGGCTCACTCTGCAGGAACTCAGGAGAAGGGTCATGTTCTAGAGGCATTCTCTCCTGACGTTTCGCCTGCATCTATGGCAAGCATCCTCAGAGGTTGTGAGGTCTGTTGGAAGTAGGAAAAATGGGTTTATATATCTGTGGAATGGCTGGGGTGGGGCAAAGGACTCTTGTCTGCTGGAGCTAGGTGTGAATGTTTAGCTGATCACCTTCATTAGCATTTGAAGGCCTGCCTGAGCCTGGGAAAAACTGTTGCTGGGAGGTGTTAATCTGTGCCTGGTTTTTTCCTCTCTGTTGTTTAGCTGTTATAATTTTAGAGTTTTTAATACTGGTCGCCAGATTTTGTTCATGTTCATGGTCTCTTCCTTTCTGTTGAAATTGTCCACATGCTTCTTGTGGATTTCAATGGCTTCTCTGTGTAGTCTAACATGGTGGTTGTTGGTGTGGTCCAGCACTTCTGTGTTCTCGAATAACACATTTCTGTGTTCTCACCACCATGTCAGACTACACAGAGAAGCCATTGAAATCCACAAGCATGTGGACAATTTCAACAGAAAGGAAGAGACCATGAAAATGTCAAAATCTGGCTACTAGTATTAAAAAACTCTAAAATTATAACAGCTAAACAACAGAGAGGAAAAAAACCAGGCACAGATTAACACCTCCCAGCAACAGATTTTCCCAGGCTCAGGCAGGCCTTCAAATGCTAATGAAGGTGATCAGCTAAACATTCACACCTAACTGCAGCAGGGAAGAGCTCCTTGCTCCACCCCAGCCATTCCACAGATATATAAACCCATTTTTCCCAGTTCCAACAGACTTCACTACCTCTGAGGATGCTTGCCATAGATGCAGGCGAAACGTCAGGAGAAATGCCTCTAGAACGTGGCTCTATAGCCCGAAAAAACCCACAAGAACCTAGTGATTCCAGCCATGAAAGCCTTCGACAATACAACTCAGGAGAAGCTTAGAATCACAGAATCCTAGAGTGGGAAGGGACCCCAAAGGGCATCCATTCCAACCCCCTTTTGTCAGGTAGAAAGGCACCATCCAAGCCCTCCCGACATGTGGCCATCCAGCCTATGCTTAAAAACACTCCAGAGAAGGAGTCTCCACTGTACTCTAAGGCATGGGCAAACCTCGGCCCTCCCTCCAGGTGTTTTGGACTCCAACTCCCACCATTCCTAACAGCCTTGGGCCCCTTCCTTTTCCCTCTCAGCCGCTTAAGCGGAGTAAACCATCATCCCTATACCCTGTAGGAACATTCTCATGGGAAACTACACTTTGAACAGGTGTCTCTCTGTCATTCTCTGCATCAATATCACTGACCAAATCATTCCCATCTTGAACTTCATTTACATCATTTCCCATATCCAAAGCACTCTGATCCTGAAACACAATCGCAGGCTGAACTCCACCTGGCATGTGGAGGCTGTGCTGGACCCCGGGTTGCTGTCACTCCATTTTCCCTGCTGAGGAGCTTTGTTATCCTTAGACATTCTCCCGATCAAATAGCCGGCATGTCCTTATGGGCACCTTTTATTACCTCCCTGCTTAAAGCGGTACCTATTTATGTACTCACATTTCTGTTTTTGATCTGCTAGGTGGGCTGCCCCGAGCTGGGGCTGACAGTGGACTGATAAAGAGGGGATGCCCCCTTCCTCTGGGCACCACAAGTGTAAGACTGTAGGTTTTTATGTAGCAATGTTAAATGATCACTCACAAGCCGGTTTTGCTTGGAAATGGATATATTGCTTGTATCTCTGCAGCAAAGAAAGACACTGCTGACTTTTTCCCACCACCACTTCCTTTTATACACCTTTCTTGCCCATCTTCCCCCTCTTCACAGTTTCCTTATTAGAGCTTGTTGCTTCACAAGTTCCAATACAAGATTCCCAGCGTCCTCTGCCGGCTTCAAAATGTCACAGAGAGAAAACTGAGGCAGCCAGGATGATTCAGTCAGGATGTCACGGAGGGAATTTGTGATGTCTTCATGCCCTCAGAAATTGACTCCTGACAACAAGAGCAATTTACGTCCTGAGCCATTTCAAGGCAAGGGCCACCTTTGGAACTGGACCTGTATGCCAGAGGTGGCTGGCATTGATTCGTTGGGGTGGAGGTCAGGCCACTCTCATAAGGTCCTGTTGGACTGCATGTCCCATCAGCCACTGCAAGCAGAGGGATGCTGGGAATGTGAGTCCACCAACACAAAGAGGGCCTCACTCTATGCGGTCTGCAAGGAGTGACCAGAGAGTGGACAACCACTAAAAGGGGACATTGTTGGAAAGAAGTGACGAGCGGAGTGCCATTCACAGGGTTCCGTCCTGGGCCCGGTCCTGATCAGAATCTTCATTAATGACTTAGATGAAGGGCTAGAAGGCAGGATCATCAAGTTTGCAGACGACACCAAATGGGGAGGGAGAGCCAAGATTCAAGAGGACAGGAGCAGGATTCAAAACCATCTTGACAGATTAGAGAGATGAAGGGCCAAAACTAACAAAATGAAGTTCAACAGTGACAAATGCAAGATACTCCACTTTGGCAGGAAAAACGAAATGCAAAGAGACAGAATGGGGGACGATGAGGCCTGGCTCGAGAGCAGTAGGTGTGAAAAAGGTCTTGGAGTCCTCGTGGGGAGGAAGGGGAACATGAGCCAGGAATGTGATGTGGTGGCAAAAAAAGCCAATGGGATTTTGGCCTGCATCAGGAGGAGCCTAGTGTCTAGATCCAGGGAAGTCATGCTCCCCATGCTCTATTCCGCTTTGGTTAGACCACTGTACCTGGAATATTGTGTCGTTTCTTCTGCCTGGTGGTATCGGGCTCGTCCACATGAATTCTGGGCACCACAATTCAAGAGAGATATTGACTCTAAGCTGGAATGTGTCCAGAGGAGGGCGACTAAAATGATCAAGGGTCTGGAGAACAAGCCCTATGAGGAGCGGCTTAAGGAGTTGGGCATGTTTAGCCTGAAGAAGAGAAGGCTGAGAGGGGATATGATGAAGGCCATGTATAAATATGTGAGAGGAAGCCACAGGGAAGAGGAGGGAGCAAGCTTCCTTTCTGCTTCCTTGGAGACTAGGATGCAATGGAACCATGGCTTCAAAGTACAAGAGAGGAGATTCCATCTGAACATTAGGAAGAACTTTCTGACTGTGAGAGCCGTTCAGCAGTGGAACTCTCTGCCCCGGAGTGTGGTGGAGGCTCCTTCTTTGGAGGCTTTTAAACAGAGGCTGGATGGCCATCTGTCAGGGGTGATTTGAATGCAATATTCCTGCTTCTTGGCAGAATGGGGTTGGACTGGATGGCCCATGAGGTCTCTTCCAACTCTTTGATTCTATGATTCTATGATTCTATGATTCTATGATAATTTTTAATTTTTGTATGGATGTATTTTATCTTTTATAATTTAGCTGTAAATCGCCTGGAGCATTCTCGGATGGAGGGCGATTAATAAGTTATTAAATGATGATGATGATGATAAGGTCCGGTTGGACTGCATGTCCCATCAGCAGAAGGATGCTGGGAATGGGAGTCCACCAACACAAAGAGGGCCTCACTCTATGCGGTCTGCAAGGAGTGACCAGAGAGTGGACAACCACAAAAAGGGGACATTGTTCCCCAGACGAGAATTCTGGGCCTGAGTGATCTTTCCTTCAGTCCTCATAAATGTGCCTGGAAGCTTACAGCTCTCCTGTTTGCCTTCCCCCCTGCATCACTTTGCCTGGTGCCTCTCTTCTTTGGACCCTGAACTGTATGTTTCCAAATGCTCCATTGGAAGGTTAAGCCACAGCCATGCTAGACATGTGGGGAGAGAAGAGAGGTGACCTTGGGGCCAAGGCAGGAGCCTCCTTTGAGGGACAATGTCTTTCCTGTATTGTCGAAGGCTTTCATGGCTGGAATCACTAGATGCGTGTTTGGGCAATGCTGCGTTTGGTGGTCCCTATGTAGACTTGTCCACAGCTGCATGGTATACAATGGTAGACTCCTGCAGAGGTGAGGGGATCCCTCTTGTCCTTTGCTGAACAGAGCATTGGTTGGATTTTCTCTGCAAGACCAAGAAGAAGCCATGAGAGTCAAGATGAAGATCCACCCAGAGGGAAAGTGTTCCTGCCATACATCAAGGGAACCACTGACCGCAGAGGGAAGCTGATGACGAAACACAACATACAAACCACTTACAGACCCACCAAGAAAATCCAACCAATGCTCCGTTCAGCAAAGCACAAGAGGGATCCTCTCACCTCTGCAGGAGTCTACCATTGTATCCCATGCAGCTGTGGACAAGTCTACAGAGGGACCACCAAATGCAGCATTGCCCAGACACGCATCAAGGAACATGAAAGGCACTGCAGACTAACTCAACCAGAGAAGTCAGCCATAGCAGAGCACATATGAACCAGCCTGGACACAGCAGATTATTTGAGAACACAGAAATGCTGGACCACTCTCACAACCACCATGTCAGGCTACACAGAGAAGCCATTGAAATCCACAAGCATGTGGACAATTTCAACAGAAAGGAAAGGGACCATGAAAATGACAAAAATCTGGCTACCAGTATTAAAAAAACTCTAAAATTACAACAGCAAAACAGCAGAGAGGAAACAACCAGGCACATTTTAACACCTCTCAACAAAAGATTTTCCCAGGCTCAGCCAGGCCTTCAAATGCTAATGAAGGTGGTCAGTTGAAACATTCACCCCTAGCTCCAGCAGAGAAGAGCTCTTTGCCCCACCCCAGCCATTCCACAGATATATAAACCCATTGTCCTAATTATAACAGACCTCACTACCTCTGAGGATGCTTGCCATAGATGCAGGCGAAACGTCAGGAGAGAATGCCTCTAGAACATGGCCCTATAGCCCGAAAAAACCCACAAGAACCTAATATATTTCCTCCTTCCAGGAAGGACCAGCCAAGAAGCCGGATGGAAAGCGCCTCCGTGTTGCCCAGCCCTTCCTCCGCCCTCCATCCATCTATCCCTCCATCCCTCCCTTTCTCTTTCTCTCTCTCTCTCTTTGTGCTGTGGATTTTCCATATTGGTATGCACCTCAACTCCTGAAAACTCTCCAGTGGCTTCAATAAAAGGGGGATATGAATTGAACTGCCTGTTTGAGCCAAAGGAACAGGCAGATTGAAAGAGTATTTACATGCCAATAGGCCCAGCGGCAGGCAAGGCAAGAGCGCAGGACTCCTGAGGAAATGCCTCAGTGGAGGAGGAGGAGGAAGAGGAGGATGGAGGAGGAGGAATAAGGGATGGGAAGAGGGAAAGGGAGGGCAAGAAGGCGGCATTGGCCCCACTGGCCCCCAAGGAGCAGCCCTGGAAGAGCCTCGCAAGTGGGGCAGAGGGGCACGAGGGGCACCTGCCTTGGCCTGCGGTGCAGAGACCCATGGAAGGAGGGAGCTCCTCAACCAGGAGCCTGGAGATAAGGGGCAAGGGCTTGCCCAAGGCCTGGAGGAGAATCATAAATCATAGAATCCTAGAGTTGGAAGAGACCTCCTGGGCCATCATCCAGTCCAACCCCATTCTGCCAAGAAGCAGGAATATCGCATTCAAAGCACCCCTGACAGATGGCCATCCAGCCCCTGTTTAAAAGCTTCCAAAGAAGGAGCCTCCACCACATTCCGGGGCAGAGAGTTCCACTGCTGAACGGCTCTCACAGTCAGGAAGTTCTTCCTCATGTTCAGGTGGAACCTCCTCTCTTGTCGTTTGAAGCCATTGTTCCATTGCGTCCTTGTCTCTCTCCAGGGAAGCAGTAAACAAGCTTGCTCCCTCCTCCTCCTGCCTGTGGCTTCCTCTCACATATTTATACATGGCCCTCATCATATTTCCTCTCAGCCTTCTCTTCTTCAGGCTAAACATGCCCAGCTCCTTAAGCCGCTCCTCATAGGGCTTGTTCTCCAGACCCTTGATCATTGTAGTCGCCCTCCTCTGGACACATTCCAGCTTAGAGTCAATATCTCTCTTGAATTGTGGTGCCCAGAATTGGACACAATATTCCAGGTAAAGTGGTCTAACCAAAGCAGAATAGAGGGGTAGCATTACTTCCTTAGATCTAGACACTAGGCTCCTCTTGATGCAGGCCAAAATCCCATTGGCTTTTTTTGCCGCCACATCACATTCCTGGCTCATGTTTAACTTCCTGTCCACGAGGACTCCAAGATCTTTTTCACACGTACTGCTCTCGAGCCAGGCATTGTCCCCCATTCTGTATCTTTGCATTTCATTTTTTCTGCCAAAGTGGAGTATCTTGCATTTGTCTCTGTTGAACTTCATTTTTGAAGGAGGGGTCTTCTTAACCAGGAGAAAGGAGCCTGGCTCAGCCTGGAGAGGACGAGCAAGGGCCTGCCCTAGACCTGGAGGAGAGGCGGATGAGGGAGCTGCAGGAGGGGTTGAGCTTGGAGAAGACCGGAGAGCCAGGTGGATACTCCATTTAGGCAGAAAAAAGGAAATGCAAAGAGACAGAATGGGGGACAATGAGGCCTGGCTCAAGAGGAGGACGTGTGAAAAAGATATTGGAGTCCTCGTGGGGAGGAAGGGGAACATGAGCCAGGAATGTGATGTGGCGGCAAAAAAAGCCAATGGGATTTTGGCCTGCATCAATAGGAGCCTAGTGTCTAGATCTAGGGAAGTCATGCTACCTCTCTATTCCGCCTTGGTTAGACCACACCTGGAATATTGTGTCCAATTCTGGGCACCACAATTCAAGAGAGATATTGACACTAAGCTGGAATGTGTCCAGAGGAGGGCGACTAAAATGATCAAGGGTCTGGAGAACAAGCCCTATGAGGAGCGGCTTAAGGAGCTGGGCATGTTTAGCCTGAAGAAGAGAAGGCTGAGAGGAGACATGATGAGAGCCATGTATAAATATGTGAGAGGAAGCCACAGGGAGGAGGAGGGAGCAAGCTTCCTTTCTGCTTCCATGGAGAGAAGGACGCAATGGGACAATGGCTTCAAACTACAAGAGAGGAGATTCCATCTGAACATGAGGAAGAACTTCCTGACTGTGAGAGCCGTTCAGCAGTGGAACTCTCTGCCCCGGAGTGTGGTGGAGGCTCCTTCTTTGGAAGCTTTGAAACAGAGACTGGATGGCCATCTGTCAGGGGTGATTTGAATGCAATATTCCTGCTTCTTGGCAGAATGGGGCTGGACTGGATGGCCCAGGAGGTCTCTTCCAACTCTAGGATTCTAGGATTCTAGGATTCTATGAAATGCTTGAAGTGATGTCCCATTGAGGAAGGAGGGAGCTGGAAACACTCCATTGGAAGGGAACTTGGGAGTCCTCTTACCACAGGGAGAAATTTCCCAGTCTTAGGACACTTCAGCCTCTTTTCAAGCACAGAACGGAACGGAACTCATCACATGAGTTAAACCAACCTGTGGGCCCCAGGTGTTTTGGCCTACAACTCCCAGAATTCCCCGCCAGTTAATCAGCTGTTAGGAATCCTGGGAGTTGAAGGCCAAAACATCTGGGGACCCACAGGTTGAGAACCACTGAGTTAAACTCTATCTGGCTGCACACATGTTAAATGATCCCTCGTCTGAGTAAGAGTGTCCCCCAAGATCGGTGTCCTGGTGGTGGGTCCATAGGTAATTGTGGAGCCCTATTCTTGACCCACATCTTCTCCCACACTGAGGGCATTGGTTTCCAGGTGGAAGGTGGTCCCAGCCGGGGTTGGCTTGACGCACCTTCCTCTTTCACCCTCCACTTGTGCCTCCTCAAATTCTACAGCACAGCTGGTCACAGCTGACTTCCAGATGGAGTGCTCAAGGGCCAGGGCTTCCCAGTTCTCTTGCTGTGAGGGCATCAGTTTCCAGACAGAAGGCTGTCCCGGTCGGGGTTGGCTTGATGCGCCTTCATCTTGGCACATTTCTCTCTTTCGCCCTCCATTTGTGCCTCTTCAAATTCTACAGCACTGCTGGTCACAGCTGACTTCCAGATGGAGTGCTCAAGGGCCAGGGCTTCCCAGTTCTCTTGCTGTGAGGGCATCGGTTTCCAGACAGAAGGCAATCCTGGTTGGGGTTGGCTTGATGTGCCTTCCTCTTGGCACGTTTCTCTCTTTTGCCCTCCATTCATGCCTCTTTGTATTCTACAGCACTGCTGGTCACCGCTGACCTCAAGCTGGAGCACTCAAGGGCCAGGGCTTCCCAGTTCTCGGTGTCTATGCCAGAATTTTTAAGGTTGAGCCCATCTTTCAGTCTCTTTTCCTGTCCTCCAACATTCCATTTCCTGTTCTTGAGTTCAGAGTAGAGCACCTGCTTTGGGAGACGGTGGTCGGGCATCCAGACAACGTGGTCGGTACAGTGGAGTTGATGGCGGAGGACCATCGCTTCAATGCTGGTGGTCTTTGCTTCTTCCAGCACGCTGACATTTGTCCCCCTGTCTTCTCAAGAGATTTGCAGGAGGCAGCACTAATGGAATCGTTCTAGGAGTTGCATGTAACGTCTGTAGACAGTCATAGAATCATAGAATCATAGAATCAAAGAGTTGGAAGAGACCTCATGGGCCATCCAGTCCAACCCCATTCTGCCAAGAAGCAGGAATATTGCATTCAAATCACCCCTGACAGATGGCCATCCAGCCCCTGTTTAAAAGCTTCCAAAGAAGGAGCCTCCACCACACTCTGGGGCAGAGAGTTCCACTGCTGAACAGAGAGTTACACTGCCATACGTTTTGTAGGTGTATAGCAGGGTTGGGAGGACAATAGCTTTATAGACAAGCCCCTTGGTCTCCCTACGGATTTCCCGGTCCTCAAACACTCTCTGCTTCATTCGGAAAAATGCTGCACTCGCAGAGCTCAGCCAGTGTTGTATTTCAGTCTCAATGTTGACTTTTGAGGAAAGGTGGCTGCCAAGGGAGCATAAATGGTCCACATATTCTAATGTTACACTATTCAGCTGTATCTCTGGCATTGGAGAGGGATTGGTTGGTGACTTTTGCTGGAAGAGCACTTTGGTTTTCTCAATAGCTCTCCATGGTTGGAAAGAGACAGAAGTGTCCTGAAAGGAGGGAACTCTAGCAATTGACCTCAAGATCACATTGGACACTCCAGCCTCTTTTCCAAGCAGGGAGTGGCACAGAGCTATGCACATGTTCCAGAGTTTGAAAGAGGCAAAAATGTCCCGAAAGGCGGGAACTCTGAACACAGGCTATAGGACTATGTTCCAGTAGCATTCTCTCCTGACGTTTCGCCTGCATCTGTGGCTAATGGCACAAACCTCTGAGGATGCCTGCCACATATGCAGGCAAAACATCAGGAGAAAATGCTACTCATTTCTGAGGATGAGATTCTCTAGCCTCTATAGGTCCCAACCGTACACCTTTCATACAATTTCATTCATCACAGCTGGATAGCCATCTGAAAAGAAGCAAGGGAGCGGAGGGATGATTTATTGTTGCCACCAATTTGAAAGGAACCAGTATTCAGGAGATTTTACCCCAGTTCCCAATTTTAAAAAGAACTGGCCGATTTGCAATGGAGGTGGCCGATTAGGAACCAAATTTACCATCAAGTTGGAAGGGAGGCTGTTCAATTGCACCTTTATTAAGAAAGTAATAACTTAGTAGTAATTACACTGTATATACTGTAGCGTGACTGGAGAGAAGAATGTAGATTTATTTGGTTACTTTTCCCTACGTTTCTGCCACCACGTGAGGTAAGTTGTAATATTGTGAGAAATGGCACTTTATACCCAGAATAGATGGAACTGAGGTGATCTTCAAATAAAAGTTAACAATTTTATTAAGTACACAGCGTGTGGTTGCAAGACGTAACTTTTCCTTGTTGCACTTGGAATAATACTTGTAACTTTAACAGTTCATTCTTTCAAGTAACACGGTATCTTTCTGACGTAGAGCACTTGTTTCAGACAAAGTTTCAATATAGGGATGTTTCCCTTATTTGATCCTCCCTAGATCAAATACTAAGTAAACTATTCTTTAGCCTCTCCTTAGACTAAAAGAATACCAGCTAGGTTTCACCATTCGGCTGCACTAGCCTGAGAAACTTCCAATAGCCAAACCCAGCTTTTCAAAGCCTCAAAGCTTTGCTTCACAAGTCATTCCGCCACCTTTCCTTTCCTTCTCTCCCAACTCCTAACTCCTCACTCCTCTGAACCTAAACCCGGTCTGCTCACTCCTCTAAACCTAAACCCTAACTGATTTTTAACTGTCGTTTTTTCAAACTCTCCCCTCTAAGCTCCTCCCACTTCCCTCTCTCCTGCATCGGTCTCCATGGCAACGCACATGGAGGACTCCTCTGACTTAGGCCGCTCCAGCATTACTGCAGCCAATCTAAACACAAATCCTACAATTTATAATCAACTCCTGTACACCATCCGTCAAGAGGGATCAAATGGTGCCTTCCTGCCTGGAAGTAGTGGGTTGGACTAGATCACCCTTTGGTGTCCCTCCCAACTCTAGGATTTTATGATTCTAGCCTTACTAGTCGGTGGACAGAAAGTGGTCAGCCCCCATCCCCAAACCATGGAAGCAGGGTCTCCATAGGTGTTATCGAGCTCTTTTTGTGGGGCCCTCCCAGCGAGGGAGATCCCTGAAGACCGCTAATGGGGTCTTTGACCTTGGTGAGCAGCCAGCGAGAGCCAATCCAAAAGAGCTCGATAACATAGGGATGCATGTGACTTCAAGGGGAAGGGGAGGGTCATCTGCAGACCCCTTCCCCACCTTTCTCCCCATCTGCACCCCCTTCTCCTTTCCCCAAAGTTTCCTGCATCTCAGTGAGCCTGTGAAGGGTTTTTCAGGGTCATTCCAACCCCCTCCTCAGCGCTCATCACGCGCACATGCTCTTGGTCAGCCTGAGGGCCCATCCCTCCGCTTGCTTCCAGACCTGACAATGGGGACAGTTATGGGCCATTATCCTGCCCTGCATGGGAGAAAAAAGATGCCATTTAGAAGGACAGAATGCTGGCTCCGTTGGAGCAGCTCAGCAGAACCTTCCTCTTTCCATTCTTTTTGCCTTCCTTCCTTCCTTCCTTCCTTCCACTTTCCCTCCCAGGGAAGGCCACCAAGGTCACCCCACCCTTGCCTGGGATTCCAGTGTGTCTCTTTTGGGGGAAGCCGACAATGCCTAAATGCCAGCCCCAAACAGGTCCAAGGTGTCCTTGAAGCAGCCATGGCCTCCACCTAGGTCTGTGGTTCTCAACCTTCCTAATGCCGTGACCCCTAAATACTAGGCTTGGGTAACAACGGAAAAATTTGGTTCTAAACTCGTTTCGTTTGTAGGGGGCGATGGTGTTTTGGTTTTTTTTGGACTTCCGAAATTGTCCTTTTCAAAATTTCGAAATTTACGAAATTTTGTAAATTTCAAATTGATTCGTTAATGGCAGACGCGATTGTGCAATATGATAAAAACCCTCCAAATGGGACAGGGGGAACTTCTGAAGCTTCCCTCTGTTGTTGACTGTTGGTGTGAGAAAACAAACAACAACTATATTATATTATTATAATATTATTATATTATATTATTGTAAATTATAATATTACAATATATTGTATCATATATTATATATTATTATATTATATTATGAAAATAATTACGAAATAATTACGAAAATTGGAAAAAATGTTTCGATTCTTAATTACTCCTCACACTATTCCTGCATGGCTCAATATTGGATCGTAAGCTAATTTAAATACAAATTAATAATGAATTACGAAATTAACGAACTGGATCGCCCAAGCCTACTAAATACAGTTCCTCATGTTGTGGTGACCCCCAACCATATTTTTGTACTGTTATGAATTGTAATGTAAATATCTGATACGCAGGATGTATTTCCATTGTTACAAATTGAACATAATGAAAGCATAGTGATTAATGATAAAAGCAATATGTTTGGGGGAGTATGGGCAATGGATGAAGGGATTGGAATTACCGTCAACCGATTCAGCTCTGGCTTCCAGGCTCCTTCCATCGGCCCCTGAGTGCATGCTCCCTGCACGAGGCTGCTTGCCAACGCCGGAGCGCGTCCCTCTCCTGGCATTGCCAAGCCCGCGGGGGAGAGGACCTGGGAGCACGTATCTAGGGACCATGCTCCATTGACCCCTGGGTGTGAGCTCACCATGTTTATGTGTCTGTTTGTGGACATTGTAGTTTGTAAAGCCTGCACTGATGAAGGGTTGAAAAACCAATAGAAGAGGTAATCCTATTCAAAGTGCTGAATTCAAAGTGCTGGCATTGGCCTTTAAAGCCCTAAACGGTTCTGGCCCAACTTATCTATCCGAACGTATCTCAACCTATCAGCCCACCAGGACCCTAAGATCTTCTGGGGAGTCCCTGCTCTCTATCCCGCCGGCTTCACAAGTGCGGCTGGCGGGAACGAGAGACAGGGCCTTTTCTGTGGTGGCCCCTCGGCTTTGGAACACCCTCCCCATAGAGGTAAGATCAGCCCCCTCGCTGATGGTGTTTCGGAAAAGATTGAAGACATGGATGTGGGCGAGATTAATAATAAATAAATATAAATAAATAAATAAATATAAATAAATAAATAAAGGAGGAGACCATGAAAATGAACAAAATCTGGCTACCAGTATTAAAAAAAAAACTCTAAAATTACAACAGCACATCAACAGAGAGGAAACAAACAAGGACATCTAATCACCTCTAAACAAAAGATTCCCCCAGGCTCAGCCAGGCCTTTCAGTGCTAATGAAAGTGGTCCCCGCGCCCAGACCAGGCGCCCAGGCCCCTCGCAGGCCCAGCACGCCTCCCTTGTTTAAACAAGCATTCGGTTAATCCGTTGCAACGAATTATGATGACTAAAGGACTGGTAATCATGGACGATGAATTTTGGATTGCGACTCCAGTTACGAGATGCATTGGATGGTTATTGGTGGCCCAATAATTTGTATTGTATATGTGTTTTATGCTTTTAAACTGAATATTGTTGTTTTTTAAGTGTTGTAAACCGCAATTTAGGCCGAGATATTAGTGGTATACAAGCGCATTAATAAATAAATAAATAAATAAATAAATAAATATACACCAGATATGCACCAGCGATGCAAGCCCTTGGCTGGGTCGTGGCACTGAGGGCGGGGCCTAACGAGGCAGCCTCATGACCCCTCCAAAATCGCCAAACGACCCCGCTGGGGGTCGCAACCCCCAGATTGAGGACCACTGACCTAGGTAAAGGTAAAGGTTTTCCCCTGACATTAAGTCCAGTCATGTCCGACTCCGGGGGTTGGTGCTCATCTCCATTTCTAAGCCGAAGAGCAGGCGTTGTCCATAGACAACAATGAGCCAACAATGTGATGTGGCAGCAAAAAAAACCAATGGGATTTTGGCCTGCATCAAGAGGAGCCTAGTGTCTAGATCCAGGGAAGTCATGCTCCCCACGCTCTATTCCACCTTGGTTAGACCACTTTACCTGGAATATTGTGTCCACTTCTGGGCACCACAATTCAAGAGAGATATTGACAAGCTGGAATGTGTCCAGAGGAGGGAGACTAAAATAACCAAGGGTCTGGAGAACAAGTCCTATGAGGAGCGGCTTAAGGAGCTGGGCATGTTTAACCTGAAGAAGAGAAGGCTGAGAGGAGATATGATGAGGGCCATGTATAAATATGTGAGAGGAAGCCACAGGGAGGAGGGAGCAGATCAAGGGTCTGGAGAACAAGCCCTATGAGGAGCGGCTTAAGGAGCTGGGCATGTTTAATCTGAAGAAGAGAAGGCTGAGAGGGGATATGATGAGAGCCATGTATAAATATGTGAGAGGAAGCCACAGGGAGGAGGGAGCAAGCTTCCTTTCTGCTTCCTTGGAGACTAGGACGCAAGGGAACAATGGCTTCAAACTACAAGAGAGGAGATTCCATCTGAACATTAGGAAGAACTTCCTGACTGTGAGAGCCGTTCAGCAGTGGAACTCTCTGCCCCGGAGTGTGGTGGAGGCTCCTTCTTTGGAAGCTTTGAAACAGGGGCTGGATGGCCATCTGTCAGGGGTGATTTGAATGCAATATTCCTGCTTCTTGGCAGAATGGGGTTGGACTGGATGGCCCATGAAGTCTCTTCCAACTCTTTGATTCTATGATTCTATGATTCTATGACACCTGCAAGGTCATGTGGACGACATGACTGCACGGGGTGCCGTTACCTTCCCGCTGGAGCAGTACCTATTGATCTACTCACATTTGCATGTTTTCAAACTGCTAGGTTGGCAGAAGCTAGGGCTGGCGGCAGAAGCTCATGCCGCTTCCTGGATTTGAACCTGCGACCTTTTGGTCAACAAGCTCAGCAGCAGCTCAGTGGTTTAACCCATTGTACCACCAAGGGATCCCAAGCCTCCACCTGCTGCTCCCCAAATATGCAGGTGTAGGGCACTTGGGGTGAAACTGAAGAGTCTTGTTCAATGACAAAGGGATTGAAGAGTTTTGAGGGAGCCTTGAAGGGCATCCAGCCAGCCCTGGACTTGGGCCCTGGACTTCAACTCTTACTGGGTATTAGGAATTGTAAATCCAAAATACCTGGAGGGTTGAAGTTGGCCATGCCATTCCACTCCTGCAAAGGGGGCTTCTGCTCCCACCCCATCCTCCTCCTCCTGCTGGCGCATGTTATTGCCACATCCTCTGCAATGTGCTGCCTTTGCCTTCTTCCTTCCTTGCTTCCCTCATTGAGGATTCTGTGTCACTGAATCCTCTGTTTGCAGACGCTGAGTGGCTGCCCATCTTCCTGAGGGCCTTGCGCTCTCCGCCTGGAGAGGAACACAAACACACACACAAACACACACACATACACACATTCCCAAGGACTCTCCCTCCTCACTGTCCTATGGCACTGAGGGGCCAAGCAAGGCCAGAGTGTGGAAGGGGTGCCCCCCCTCCCCAAGGCAGAACAAACACCCCCCCCCCCCCCCCCTTGCAACATCGCCATGCAACATTGCTGCAGTTGGCACAATTGGTACAACCCTTGTGCTGCTGAACTGCTAACCGGAATCATAGAATCATAGAATCAAAGAGTTGGAAGAGACCTGGTGGGCCATCATCCGGTCCAACTCCATTCTGCCAAGAAGCAGGAATATTGCATTCAAACCACCCCTGACAGATGGCCATCCAGCCTCTGCTTCAAAGCTTCCAAAGAAGGAGCCTCCACCACACTCCCTCCGGGGCAGAGAGTTCCACTGCTGAACGGCTCTCACAGTCAGGAAGTTCTTCCTCATGTTGAGATGAAATCTCCTCTCTTGTAGTTTGAAGCCATTCCTCCATTGCGTCCTAGTCTCCAAGGAAGCAGAAAGGAAGCCTGCTCCCTCCTCCTCCCTGTGGCTTCCTCTCACATATTTATACATGGCTATCATATCTCCTCTCAGCCTTCTCTTCTTCAGGCTAAACATGCCCAGCTCCTTAAGCCACTCCTCATAGGGCTTGTTCTCCAGACCCTTGATCGTTTTACTTGCCTTCCTCTGGACACATTCCAGCTTAGAGTCAATATCTCTCTTGAATTGTGGTGCCCAGAATTGGACACAGTATGATTCCAGATGTGGTCTAACCAAAGCGGAATAGAGCATGGGGAGCATGACGTCCCTAGATCTAGACACTATGCTCCTCTTGATGCAGGCCAAAATCCTATTGGCTTTTTTTGCCGCCACATCACATTGTTGGCTCATGTTTACCTTCCTGTCCACGAGGACTCCAAGATCTTTTTCACACGTACTGCTCTCGAGCCAGGCATTGTCCCCCATTCTGTATCTTTGCATTTCATCTTTTCTGCCTAAGTGGAGTATCTTGCATTTGTCCCTGTTGAACTTCATTTTGTTAGTTTTGGCCCTTCATCTCTCTAATCTGTCAAGATCATTTGGAATCCTGCTCCTGTCCTCTGGAGTCTTGGCTCTCCCTCCCAATGGCCTTTGGGGGTCTCTTCCAAGCCTAATATTCTAAGGACCCTTCCACCCAGCCCTATATCCAGAATATCAAGGCAGAAAATCCCAGAGTATCTGCTTTGAACTGGGTTATCTGAGTCCACACTACCACATATTCCAGTTCAAAGCAGATATTGTGAGATTTTCAGCCTTGATATTCTGGGATATAGAATCATAGAATCCTAGAGTTGGAAGAGACCTCCTGGGCCATCATCCAGTCCAACCCCATTCTGCCAAGAAGCAGGAATATTGCACTCAAATCACCCCTGACAGATGGCCATCCAGCCTCTGCTTAAAAGCTTCCAAAGAAGGAGCCTCCACCACACTCCGGGGCAGAGAGTTCCACCGCTGAACGGCTCTCCCAGTCAGGAAGTTCTTCCTCATGTTCAGGTGGAATCTCCTCTCTTGTAGTTTGAAGCCATTGCTCCATTGCGTCCTAGTCTCCAGGGAAGCAGAAAGGAAGCTTGCTCCCTCCTCCTCCCTGTGGCTTCCTCTCACATATTTATACATGGCTCTCATTATGTCTCCTCTCAGTCTTCTCTTCTTCAGGCTAAACATGCCCAGCTCCTCAAGCCGCTCCTCATAGGGCTTGTTCTCCAGACCCTTGATCATTTTAGTCACTCTCCTCTGGACACATTCCAGCTTGTCAATATGTCTCCAGCTTGTCAATATCTCCAGTCTGAAACTGGATGGTCATCTGTTTGCTTGTGCTTTTCTATCTGGCAGATGCAGGTTGGGCCTGATAGCCTTTGGGGGTCTCTTCCAAACCTAAGATTCTAAGGGCCCTTCCACCCAGCCCTGTATCCCAGAATATCAAAGCAGAAAATCCCACAGTTTCTGCTTTGAACTGGGTTGTCTGAATCCACACTGCCATACATTCCAGATCAAAGCAGATACTGTGAGATTTTCTACCTTGATATTCTGGGATATAGAATCCTAGAATCAAAGAGTTGGAAGAGACCTCCTGGGCCATCTAGTCCAACCCCATTCTGCCAAGAAGCAGGAATATTGCATTCAAATCACCCCTGACAGATGGCCATCCAGCCTCTGTTTCAAAGCTTCCAAAGAAGGAGCCTCCACCACACTCTGGGGCAGAGAGTTCCACTGCTGAACGGCTCTCACAGTCAGGAAGTTATAGAATCATAGAATCCTAGAGTTGGAAGAGACCTCCTGGGCCATCATCCAGTCCAACCCCATTCTGCCAAGAAGCAGGAATATTGCATTCAAATCACCCCTGACAGATGGCCAACCAGCCTCTGTTTCAAAGCCTCCAAAGAAGGAGCCTCCACCACACTCTGGGGCAGAGAGTTCCACTGCTGAACGGCTCTCACATTCTCACATATAGGCTGGAAGGGCCCTAAGAGTCAATGATCCCCTTGGCAGAGTATTGGGAGCAAGGTGTGTGGGTCTGCTTTGGGGAGTGGGTTGGGGGCATTGGAGGAAGGGGCAAGGAAGGGCCCCCACTCTGCATTGGGAATACTGGCACTCTTGGAGAAGAAGGGTTAACCAGCTGCAAACAGGCTGCAGTCCAGCTCTGCGCACGTTTATTTCCAATTTAAATGTGGATTTCAGCAGAATCACTTTCAATTAAGGCTCCATATTAGCCTGACTCCCAGGTCGTTAGAGAGGTCCAAGGCTTCGATATTACACGCGGAAGGACTTGAATAAGCTTCTAACACTTGCTCTGAAATTAGTGAGGAGAAGCCTCGGGCAGTTTGCACACACACACACACACAACATTCCTCTTTCCTTATTTGGGGGGGGGGGGGGTACAGACTTTCATTTTTCTAAAGCTGTTTGTTCTAGGATCATAAAGTTGGAAGGGACCCCCAAAGGCCATCTAGTCCTACCTCCTGCCATGCAGGAAAAGCACAATCAAAGCATCCCTGACAGATGGCCACCCAGCCTCTGTTTTTGTTTATGTTTTCTTGCTTTGTATGCGTTGCCTCCAACATTAAAGCAATGGGGGTGGGGGAGCAAATATGGGAGCGAGCTGAAAGGGGTGCATGCATGCTCCCTTGAGGGGCATCTTATGTGTGCACACACATGGGCCCGCAGTAGCAGGGCAGTTAACATTGCTAGTGCAGGAAAAGCTGCTGACCTGAGGGTTAGCAGTTTGAAGCTGCGTGTCAGGGTGAGCTCTCACTGTTAGCCCTAGCTTCTGCCAAACAAGCAGTTTGGAAGCATGCAATGCAAGTAGATCAATCGGTACCTCCTGATCAGGAAGGTAAAAGGATTGTCTATGCACACATGCAGGCAAAACATGATTGGAGATGTCATAGAGATGAGCCAAAACTAACAAAATGAAGTTCAACGGGAACAAATGCAAGATACTCCACTTATGCAGAAAAAATGAAATGCAAAGAGACAGAATGGGGAACGATGATGCCTGGCTCAAGAGCAGTACGTGTGAAAAAGATCTTGGAGTCCTTGTGGACAACAAACATGAGCCAGGAATGTGATGTTGCGGCAAAAAAGCCAATGGGATTTTGGCCTGCATCAAGAGGAGCACAGTGTCTAGATCTAGGGAAGAGGTCATGCTCCCCATGCTCTATTCTGCTTTGGTTAGACCACTTTACCTGGAATATTGTGTCCAATTCTGGGCACCACAATTGAAGGGAGATGTTGACTCTAAGCTGGAATGTGTCCAGAGGAAGGTGATTAAAATGACCAAGGGTCTGGAGAACAAGCCCTATGAGGAGCGGCTTAAGGAGCTGGGCATGTTTAGCCTGAAGAAGAGAGGAGATATGATGAGGGCCATGTATAAATATGTGAGAGGAAGCCACAGGGAGGAGGAGGGAGCAAGCTTCATTTCTGCTTCCCTGGAGACAAGGACGCAATGGAACAATGGCTTCAAACTACAAGAGAGGAGATTCCATCCTAACATGAGGAAGAACTTCCTGACTGGGAGAGCCGTTCAGCAGTGGAACTCTCTGCCCCGGAGTGTGGTGGAGGCTCCTTCTTTGGAAGCTTTTAAACAGAGGCTGGATGGCCATCTGTCAGGGGTGATTTGAATGCAATATTCCTGCTTCTTGGCAGAATGGGGTTGGACTGGATGAAGGCCCAGGAGGTCTCTTCCAACTCTTTGATTCTAGGATTCTATGATTCTATGACATCCGCAGCCAATAGTGAAAGGACCAAGGCAGAGACATCTCCAGCTCTTCCCCTGTTTGGGTATCAGCCAGCATGTCAACGACTTAAATCTAGATATAGTTTCCTAAGATCTACAGAGACACTCGCTGGAACACCTCAGCAAGCAAGAGTCCAAAAGTGG
The DNA here is from genome assembly GCF_037176765.1 of Anolis sagrei. Lineage (NCBI taxonomy): Eukaryota > Metazoa > Chordata > Lepidosauria > Squamata > Anolidae > Anolis > Anolis sagrei. The sequence goes on along the minus strand of NC_090024.1, from coordinate 247,947,330 downwards.
CAGGCTCAAACCAGAACCTCAATACCAAATGAGAGACTCCCTCCTGGGCACACAGAAGAAGACTGGGCAACTTGGAAGGCACTGAACAGACTGCGCTCTGGCACCACGAGATGCAGAGCCAACCTCAAGAAATGGGGCCACAAAGTGGAATCCTCGATATGCGAGTGTGGAGAAGAGCAAACCACTGACCACCTGCTGCAATGCACCCTGAGCCCTGCCACATGATGCACTTCTTGCAGCAACACCAGAGGCACTCCAAGGGGCCAGAGACTGGACAAAGGACATTTAATCAACTACCAAACTCACACATTTTGTATTTTGTCTGTTTGTTTGCTTTGTCCTGTTAGAAATGTAATATAATCGACTGGTTGCCCTGACATGATAAATAAATAAACCTCAGCCTCAGGGACCATCCTTTCCCTCCTCATGTCCCACGTCAAGAGCATTCAAACTACAAGAGAGGAGATTCCATCTGAACATGAGGAAGAACTTCCTGACTGGGAGAGCCGTTCAGCAGTTGAACTCTCTGCCCCGGAGTGTGGTGGAGGCTCCTTCTTTGGAGGCTTTGAAGCAGAGGCTGGATGGCCATCTGTCAGGGGTGATTTGAATGCAATATTCCTGCTTCTTGGCAGAATGGGGTTGGACTGGATGGCCCAGGAGGCCTCTTCCAACTCTAGGATTCTATGATTCTATGATTCTAAGAGACCCCCAAAGGCCATCAGGCCCAATCTCCATCTACCAGAAAGGAAAGCACAAGCAAAACTCTCCCAACAGATGACCATCCAGTTTCAGACTGGAGATATTGACAAGCTGGAGAGATATTGACCAGCTGGAAAGTGTCCTGAGGAGGGCAACTAAAATGATCAAGGGTCTGGAGAACAAGTCCTATGAGGAGTGGCTTAAGGAGCTGGGCATGTTTAGCCTCAAGAAGAGAAGGCTGAGAGGAGACATGATGAGGGCCATGTATAAATATGTGAGAGGAAGCCACAGGGAGGAGGAGGGAGCAAGCTTCCTTTCTGCTTCCCTGGAGACTAGGACGCAAGGGAACAATGACTGTGAGAGCCGTTCAGCAGTGGAACTCTCTGCCCCGGAGGGAGTGTGGCGGAGGCTCCTTCTTTGGAGGCTTTTAAACAGAGGCCGGATGGCCATCTGTCAGGGGTGCTTTGAATGCAATATTCCTGCTTCTTGGCAGAATGGGGGTGGACTGGATGATGGCCCAGGAGGTCTCTTCCAACTCTTTGATTCTAGGATTCTATGATCATGTCCCACATCAAGAGCATCATGACCCTGAGCATCATGAAACACAAACACAGGCTGATTCCCAATTGATGGAGGGGACGCATGAGGTTTGCACCCTCTCGGGTAGAGGATTGCAAGCCCAGCGAAGCAAGCCCTGTCTCTGGATGGGACATAGAGTGCCATGTGGACGCGGCGCAGCCCTGCGCTTGGGTCCTTCCTTGGTGGCGATCCCTGTTTTCTCCCAGCAGGAGGCCCAGTTGCCATGTGGATGGAAGGGAAGGGAGGCAGCGCAAGAGGAAGCCGAGCATTAAAGGAGGATTCAGGGAAAACAAACACCTCCTGTGTGGAAACCAGCCCTGAATTAGAAACAGCTCCAAAGCATTTGCAAAGGTAACAAAGGAGAAGGAAAGAGGAGGCACACCCCCTCCTTCCAGGGATCCTCCCCAGCCAAAGCAGACAGAAGCCTGTCTGGGTACAGATGTGCACTTCTGCAGTGCTTTGCCCAGAACCCGACCCAGAAATATGTGACAACAGTGACAAATGCAAGAGACTCCACTTTGGCAGAAAAAATGAAATGCAAAGATACAGAATGGGGGACAATGCCTGGCTCGAAAGCAGTACGTGTGAAAAAGATCTTGGAGTCCTCGTGGACAGGAAGGCGAACATGAGCCAACAATGTGATGTGGCGGCAAAAAAAGCCAATGGGATTTTGGCCTGCATCAAGAGGAGCCTAGTGTCTAGGTCCAGGGAAGTCATGCTACCCCTCTATTCTGCTTTGGTTAGACCACACCTGGAATATTGTGTCCAATTCTGGGCACCACAATTCAAGAGAGATATTGACAAGCTGGAATGTGTCCAGAGGAGGGTGACTAAAATGATCAGGGGTCTGGAGAAAAGCCCCATGAGGAGCGGCTTAAGGAGCTGGGCATGTTTAGCCTGAAGAAGAGAAGGCTGAGAGGAGATATGAGGGTCATGTATAAATATGTGAGAGGAAGCCACAGGGAGGAGGAGGGAGCAAGCTTGTTTTCTGCTTCCTTGGAGACTAGGACACAATGGAACAATGGCTTCAAACTACAAGAGAGGAGATTCCATCTGAACATGAGGAAGAACTTCCTGACTGTGAGAGCCGTTCAGCAGTGGAACTCTCTGCCCCGGAGTGTGGTGGAGGCTCCTTCTTTGGAAGCTTTTAAACAGAGGCTGGATGGCCATCTGTCAGGGGTGATTTGAATGCAATATTCCTGCTTCTTGGCAGAATGGGGTTGGACTGGATGGCCCATGAGGTCTCTTCCAACTCTTTGATTCTATGATTCTATAATTCTATGATATTATTCCAAGTGATGTTGGAGCAAAGCGGAAGAGAGCTGTGGTCCAACCTCGATTTGGACCCTATAGAATAGGACCATAAGGTAAAGGTAAAGGTAGTCCCCTGACATTAAGTCCAGTCATGTCTGACTCTGGGGTGTGGTGCTCATCTCCATTTCTAAGCCGAAGAGCCGGCGTTGTCCGTAGACACCTCCAAGGTCATGTGGCCGGCATGATTGCATCAAGCGCTGTTACCTTCCCATTGGAGCAGTGCATGTTTTCGAACTGCTAGGTTGGTAGGAGCTGGGGCTGACAATGGAAGCTCACACCACTCCCTGAACTTGAACTACCAACCTTTTGGTCAGCAAGTATATGCCGCCACTCCCCTAGGGCTCGGAGTGGCTTATAGAATCATAGAATCAAAGAGTTGGAAGACACCTGGTGGGCCATCATCCAGTCCAACCCCATTCTGCCAAGAAGCAGGAAGATTGCATTCAAATCACCCCTGACAGATGGCCATCCAGCCTCTGCTTCAAAGCTTCCAAAGAAGGAGCCTCCACCACACTCCCTCCGGGGCAGAGACCTTCCCGCCGGAGCGGTACCTATTGATCTACTCACATTTGAATGTTTTCGAACTGCTAGGTTGGCAGAAGCTAGGGCTGACAGCGGAAGCTCACGCCGCTCCCCGGAATCGAAGCTGTGACCTTTCGATCAACAAGCTGAGCAGCTCAGTGCTTTAACCCACTGTGCCACCGGGAGCTCCCCGAATAGGACAATAGAATCCTAGAATTGGAAGGGACCTGGTGGGCCATCCAGTCCAACCCCCTTCTGCCAAGAAGCAGGACAATTGCATTCAAAGCATCCCCCAACAGATGGCCATCCAGACTCTGATCAAAAGCCTCCAAAGAAGGAGCCTCCACCACACTCCCTCCAGGACAGAGAGTTCCACAACTGAACAGCTCTCTTCTCTCAGCACAGGCAAACTTGGGCCCTCCAGAAGTTTTGGACTGCAATTCCCACAATTCCTAACAGCCAGTAGGCTGTTAGGAATTGTGGGAGTTGCAGTCCAAAACTCCTGGAGGGCCCAAGTTTGCCCAGGCCTGTTTTTGTCCTTTTTGTCCACAACACTCCAGGCAGAGAGTTCCACTGCTGAACGGCTCTCCCAGGAGCTCTCCAAGGTCCTCAATCTAGGAGAGAGCAAGCCTTCAGGACCTTGGATAGCTCCTTTAAAACCTGGAGTACATTCAAACCTGGAGTAGATTCAACTTATAGAATCATAGAAACATAGAATTAGAAGAGACCTCCTGGGCCATCCAGTCCAACCCCCTTCTGCCAAGAAGCAGGACAATTGCAGTCAAAACACCCCCGACAGATGACCATCCAGGCTCTGTTTCAAAGCCTCCAAAGAAGGAGCCTCCATCACACTCCAGGCAGAGAGTTCCACTGCTGAACGGCTCTCCCAGGAGCTCTCCAAGGTCCTCAATCTAGGAGAGAGCAAGCCTTCAGAACCTTGGATAGCTCCTTTCAAACCTGGAGTACATTCAAGCCTGGAGTAGATTCAACTTATAGAATCATAGAAACATAGAATTAGAAGAGACCTCCTGGGCCATCTAGTCCAACCCCCTTCTGCCAAGAAGGAGGAAAATTGCAGTCAAATCACCCCCGACAGATGGCCATCCAGCCTCTGATCAAAAGCCTCCAAAGAAGGAGCCTCCACCATACCCTCGCAGAGAGTTCCACTGCTGAACAGCTCTCTACTCTTGGCATGGGCAAACTTGGGCCCTCCAGGAGTTTTGGACTTCAACTCCCACCATTCCTAACAGCCGGTAGGCTGTTAGGAATGGTGGGAGTTGCAGTCCAAAACTCCTGGAGGGCCCAAGTTTGCCCATGCCTGTTTTTGTCCTATTGGCGCAGCCTAGAATTGCATTGGCCTTTTTAGATGCTGCATCACACTCTTGCCTCATATTCATCTTGCAGCCTACTAAGGCTAGATCTATACTGCCATATAATCCAGATTATTATCAAACCAGCTATTATCTGCTTTGAACTGCATTATATGAATCCACACTGCCATATAATCCAGATTATGCCAGCAGGTGATCTGGATTATTCTATATGGCAGTGGAGATGGAGCCTAAGACTTCTCGATCCCTTTTACACATTACACATGTAGCATTTTCTGTCTGCATTTCATATTTATTGCCTGACAGTAGTATGATACATTACTCCCTATTGAAATGCAATGTGTTCATTTTGGCCTCGCTCTATAAGCTGTTAAGGTCGTTTTGTGTTCTGCTTTCACGGCTTTATCCCAAGTGTTTTGGCTTGCTTGCTTGAAGCTCCTAGTTGATTTTGTTTGAAGAACTTCCTTCTTGGTTGCAAAATGAAGGCCCTTCCTAATGACCAGCCACTGCTAGAAGAGACAGAGAGTTTCATCTATGCTGACGATCATGCCATCACCGCCCAAGCAGGGAGCTTTGAAATGGTTGAACAGAAGCTCTCCGAAGCTCTAGCTGCTCTTACTGCCTATTACAGGGAAAACCAGCTGATTCCTAATCCATCTAAAGCACAGCCGTGTGCTTTTCACCTTAAGAACAGACAAGCATCTCGAGTTCTGGGGATGACTGGGAAAGAATCCCACTGGAGAATTGCAGTGCACCCAAATACCTTGGAGGAGTCACTCTGGATTGTGCTCTGACCTACAAGAAGCACTGCCTGAACATCAAGCAAAAAGTGGGTGCTAGAAACAATATCATACGAAAGCTGGCTGGCACAACCTGGGGATCACAACCAGACACAGTGATGACATCTGCCCTTGCGCTATGCTACTCTGCTGCTGAGTACGCATGCCCAGGGTGGAACACATCTCACCACGCTAAAACAGTAGACGTGGCTCTTAATGAGACATGCTGCATTATCACGGGGTGTCTGCACCCTACACCACTGCTTAGCCGGTATTGCACCACCTGACATCCACCGGGAAGTGGCAGCCAATAGTGAAAGGACCAAGGCAGAGACATCTCCAGCCCACCCCCTGTTTGGGTATCAGCCAGCACATCAACGACTTGAATCAAGAAATAGTTTTCTAAGATCTACAGAGACATTCACTAGAACACCCCAGCAAGTGAGAGTCCAAAAGTGGCAGGCTCAAACCCAGAACCTCATTCAATGACTGATACCAAGTGAGAGACTCCCTCCTGGGTACACAGACTTGGAAGGCGCTGAACAGACTGCGCTCTGGCACCACGAGATGCAGAGCCAACCTCAAGAAATGGGGCCACAAAGTGGAGTCCACGACATGCGAGTGTGGAGAAGAAGAGCAAACCAGAGACCACCTGCTGCAATGCAACCTGAGCCCTGCCACATGCACAATGGAGGACCTTCTTATAGGGACACCAGAGGCACTCCAAGGGGCCAGAGACTGGTCAAAGGACATTTAATAGAATGGCAAGTTTTTAACTTTGTTTGTGTTTTTCAATACATTACAACTGTACCCTCAATTTCCTTCTGACACAATGAAAACAATGCCAGGGAGGAAAGGGGAGCAGCTGGATGACCTCAAACCCCCCTTTTTATGGCCTTTGGGTCTGTGGGTGAGCATGGCTAGTGGAACTCCCTGGTTCTGGGAGCCTCTCAATTGGAGCTGGGGCAAAATGGGTCCCTGAAATGTGGGGCGGGTGCCCAGAAATGGGCAGAGGCGCCCAGGACTAATTGAATGCTGCTAATTATTCACTTGGCGGCGAAGGCTGTGTTCAGGCGGGAGGGCCGAATTCCTCACTGCGAGGCAGCAGGGAAAACAAATAGACGGGGATCTCTCTGCAGCGCTTCCCGCACTCCCCGGAATACCAATTACCAGCTAAAGTGATTGGATAAATCTTTGCGGAGCGAACGAACTGTACCAGTCACTTACTTCTGTCCGGCTGTTAATAGGAAGCCATGAAAAATTACTCCTCCGCTCCGGTGCTGCTCCGCACGGCTGGGCCGCGGCCCCCGCTTTCCCTTCTCTGCCTCTCTCTCCCACAAGCACCCCATCACCCTCCCAGTGCCAGGACTGGGGGAACTGGGACCGCCAGTAAGGCAATAGGGAAAGGCTGGCAGGGCCATACAATCCCAGCAACTTAGAGGTGGGAGGCCAAGCAGGCTCCAGTGGTGGTCAACCATAGTCTGCAGACATAAACATAATAATACCTAATGTGCATGTACTCTGTGTTGTTATGTACATGTAAATAATAATAATAATAATAATAATAATAATAATAATATGAAGAAGAAGAAGAAGAAGAAGAAGAAGAAGAAGAAGAAGAAGAAGAAGACTGGCCAAAGAAGGCTCTCCAGGTTTCACGGTTTCTGTGAAAAATTGAGAGCCAAATTGACAAAGAAAAAACATGGCTGTGGCTCACAAATGGGAAAAGGAGGCAAAGGAGGGCCTGATTCTGGCAGCCCAAGAACAAGCCATTCGAACCAAGGACATCCAAGCCAGAATTGAAAAGTCAACAACAGATCCCAAGTGTAGACTCTGCAAGGAAGGCAGATGAAACAATCGATCCCATCCTCAGCTGCTGCAAGAAGATTGCGGACAGACTACAAGCAGAGGCACAACACCATTGCTTAGATGAATCATTGGAACCTGTGCCACAAATACCATCTACAAGCTGGAAAGTGTCCAGAGGAACGCGACTAAAATGATCAAGGGTCTGGAGAACAAGCCCTGTGAGGAGCGGCTTAAGGAGCTGGGCATGTTTAGCCTGAAGAAGAGAAGTCTGAGAGGAGACATGATGAGAGCCATGTATCAATATGTGAGAGGAAGCCACAGGGAGGAGGGAGCAGATCAAGGGTCCGGAGAACGAGCCCTATGAGGAGCGGCTTAAGGAGCTGGGCATGTTTAGCCTGAAGAAGAGAAGGCTGAGAGAAGATATGATGATAGCCATGTATAAATATGTGAGAGGAAGTCATAGGGAGAAGGGAGCAAGCTTCCTTTCTGCTTCCCTGGAGACTAGGACGCAATGGAGCCATGGCTTCAAACTACAAGAGAGGAGATTCCATCTGAACATGAGGAAGAACTTCCTGACTGTGAGAGCCGTTCAGCAGTGGAACTCTCTGCCCCGGAGGGAGTGTGGTGGAGGCTCCTTCTTTGGAAGCTTTGAAGCAGAGGCCAGATGGCCATCTGTCTTGGGTGCTTTGAATGCAATATTCCTGCTTCTTGGAAGAATGGGGTTGGACTGGATGGCCCAGGAGGTCTCTTCCAACTCTAGGATGCTAGGATTCTATGATTATAAGTAGGGATTCGAACTCTGACCTCTCGGCTCTTGGTCCAGCACCCAAGCTGCTCTGCTGGGCTGATTCTTGGACCAAGATGGACATTTTAAGTTGGACAACAGTGCTGTAGCAGTGTTGTGTGATGAGGCTCTTGGAGGAGGAAGCACCACTGGAAGGAGAATTCCCTTGGAATCCCTGGCTTCGGTGCTCCTATTAAAGATCTGAGAAGCCTGGGAAGAAGGAACTTGTGGGACTTGGATCTCTAGAGAGCAAGGACCTTGCCTTGTGGCTTTTGCACCTGTTGCCAGGCAGAGAGATCAGACACATTCAGGGATGGATAGGGACTCTAAGCTGGAAGGCGTACAGAGGTGGGTGACTAAGATGATCAAAGGCCTGGAGACCATGAATCCCTATGAGGAGTGGCTTGAAGATCTGCATCTGTTTAATGTCCAGAGGAGAAGGCTGAGAAAAGAGGTCATGAGAGCCATGTTTATATTTCTGAAAGGATGCCCTAAGGAAGAGGGAGTAGGCTTCTTTTCTCCTGCCCTGGAGACTCGGCCCCCTTCCACACTGCCATACAACCCAGTTCAATCTGGACTTTACGATGGTTGAATGAAAAGTAATGCCTCCACCTTCACAACTCCTCAACAGATGGCAGTACTGGTATGCAGCAGGTACTGGCTTGTTCATTAGAGTCTCCTCTACAGTTCCATTTTGGCATGAAGCCTTAGCATTGAACAGTTGTGTTGTTAAAGTGCGAAGTATGGAACCTGTGCAGATGGACGGTCAATGCGACTTAAGCAACGTGCAGTCCTTGAATTGTCCATAGAATCATAGAATCCTAGAGTTGGAAGAGACCTCATGGGCCATCATCCAGTCCACCCCCATTCTGCCAAGAAGCAGCAATATTGCATTCAAAGCACCCCTGACAGATGGCCATCCAGCCTCTGTTTCAAAGCTTCCAAAGAAGGAGCCTCTACCACACCGGGGCAGAGAGTTCCACTGCTGAATGGCTCTCGCAGTCAGGAAGTTCTTCCTCATGTTCAGATGGAATCTCCTTTCTATGTGCCTGGTCTAAAGGGTTCATGTTTGGAATTTCAGACACACACACACACTCTCTCTCTCCTGGAGAATGTCATTGAACCAGGGGTCCAAAGCACTGGGGAAACCAGTTTGTCTTTGGACTAGTGTTGAAAGGGGCACATTGCCAGGAAGACCCCTTGGCCATCTGTCGGGAGGGCTTTGATTATGCTTTTCCTGCATGGTACAACAAAGGGGATGGGATTAGATGGTCCATGGAGTCTCTTCCAACTCTGTGAACACAAGGCAAGGGGGCCAACAAAGAAGAGGCCCACTCTTGTCATGGAATCGTAGACTCATGGGACCCTAGAGCTGGAGGAGACCCCCAAAGGCTGTCTAGTCCAACCCCCTTTCTGCCATGCAGGAGCACACAATCAAAGCACCCCTGACAGATGGCCATCCATCACCCTTACTTCCACTTGAGCAGTACATCCTAGGCCACAACCTAACCCTGGGTTGGGGTCACGGGGTGGGTTTGGCATTGCTGTTAAGCATAATGCAGTAGATGAATCCAAGCTTAGCTCACAGGACAACAGAGGGTACAAGGCCTGCCCAGGGTCCAAAGCAGCAACATCAGTGGCAGAATGCAGTGGGTTAAATCCCTTGTTCTGGAAGAACTGAAGACCAACAGGTTGGAGGTTCGAATTCGAGGAGAGCATGGATGAGCTCCCTCTGTCAGCTCCAGCTCCCCATGCAAAGGGGGCATGAGAGAAGCCTCCCACAAGGATGGCAAAACATCAAAAACATCCAAGCAATGTCCCCTGGGCAATGTATTTGCAGAAGGCCAATTCTCTCACACCAGAAGCGACTTGCCACGGATTGTGGCGCAGCTGGCTGCATGTCAGCTGCATTAAGATCACTCTGATCAAAAGATCATGAGTTCGAAGCCAGCCCGGGTTGGAGTGGGTTTCCAACCAATTGTGTGTAGCCTGTTGTCGACCTTTGCAAAGCGAAAGACAGTTGCATCTGTCAAGTAGGAAAATAAGGTACCACCTTAAAAAAGTGTGGGGAGGCTAAATTAACTGATTTATGAGGCCATAAAAAAGACTCCAGCAAAGCATTCCAGCGAGGAAGCATGCGGGGAATGCGGAAGTGCTTCATCAGCGTCGCAGATGGATGAGGAAAGCGACATCTCCCAAGTTAAATAGCCTCTGTGTATGTCTGTATATGTTTGTATGTCAAAATTGGCATTGAATGTTTGCCATATATGTGTACGCTGTAATCCGCCCTGAGTCCCCTGCGGGGTGAGGAGAAGGGCGGAATAGAAATGCTGTAAATAAATAATAAATAAAGTTGTTCCTAACACACACACACACACACAGCAGTGCTTTGGATATGAGATTCCCCATCAACTTTTTGGCATCGCCAAAGGTCCATCTCATCAATGTCAGAATGAATCATAGAATCATAGAATCATAGAATCCTAGAGTTGGAAGAGACCTCCTGGGCCATCCAGTCCAACCCCATTCTGCCAAGAAGCAGGAATATTGCATTCAAAGCACCCCTGACAGATGGCCATCCAGCCTCTGCTTAAAAGCTTCCAAAGAAGGAGCCTCCACCACACTCCCTCCGGGGCAGAGAGTTCCACTGCTGAACGGCTCTCACAGTCAGGAAGTTCTTCCTCGTGTTCCTTCCTTCCATCCTTCCTTCCCTCCTTCCTTCTCTACCTCTTTCCTTCCTTCCTTCCTTCCTTCCTTCCTTCCTTCCTTCCTTCCTTCCTTCTCTACCTCTTTCCTTCCTTCCTTCTCTACCTCTCTCCTTCCCTCCCTCCCTCCCTCCCTCCCTCCCTCCCTCCCTCCTTCCTTCCTTCCTTCCTTCCTTCCTTCCTTCCTTCCTTCCTCTTTATTTCCTTCCTTCCTTCTCTACCTTTCTCTCCTTCTTTCCTTCCTTCTCTACCTCTTTCCTTCCTTCCTTCTCTACCTCCTTCCTTTCTTCCCTTCCTCCCTCCTTCCCTCCCTCCCTCCCTCCCTCCCTCCCTCCTTCCTTCCTTCCTTCCTTCCTTCTCTATCTCCTTCCTTCTCTACCTCTTTCTTTCCTTCCTTCCTTCTCTACCTCTCTCCTTCCTTCTCTCCTTCTTTCTTCTCTATCTCCTTCCTTCTCATAGAATCATAGAATCCTAGAGTTGGAAGAGACCTCCTGGGCCATCATCCAATCCAACCCCATTCTGCCAAGAAGCAGGAATATTGCATTCAAATCACCCCTGACAGATGGCCACCCAGCCTCTGTTTCAAAGCTTCCAAAGAAGGAGCCTCCACCACACTCCCTCCGGGGCAGAGAGTTCCACTGCTGAACGGCTCTCCCAGTCAGGAAGTTCTTCCTCATGTTCAGATGGAATCTCCTCTCTTGTAGTTTGAAACCATTGTTCCATTGCGTCCTAGTCTCCAAGGAAGCAGAAAACAGTCTTGGGGGAATGGATGAGGTCCAGTCTTGGGGGAATGGAGCCCTTGAAGTTGGGGGAGGAAGGCGGTAGAGGTCAAGCCCTGCCCTTGGAGTCTGGCCAAGAAAGAAATTGGTTGCAGACAATCAGCCTTGCTCGCCTGGGATGTTTGCACCATTTCCTCCCGGCTAATAGCTCGGCCATCAAATCCAGCCGATGCATGCTGCCCATTCTGAACCCTCATAAAACAGCGCGGGGAGAATGACTGGGCCCAGACCCCCCCTCCATGCAAAGACCCCTTGTTGCTGCACAAGAGGAGGCCCATGGGGACGCTCCCTGGGAGGCTGTGAAAGGAGGAGGAGGAGGAGGCGGCGCAGGCTTCTGCGCTGGTTCTCTGGGCTGGGAAGGAAACGGATGACTCTCCCAATCGATCTGGGGTTTGCTATTGATGCCTAATTTACTGCTGTATTGATGCATTACTTACTACCCAGTGTAATACATTTCCATTTATTCTTTATTTGTTTCAGGCGTTGGCGCCTCGTCTCCGTGCAGCAGGCAAAGGCAAACAAGGGAAGCAAACACTTTGGGAAGCAGGCAGCGCACGGAGGAACCTGTGGGGGCCAAACGAGGACACGGTGGAGGGTCTACGGGAACAGCGGCGCTGAGTACAGAACGGGGAAAGGGTGGCATTGAGAAATGGGTGCGTGTGCGTGTGTGTGTGTGTGTGATGAAATGCCCAGGGAAGGAAGGAAGGGAAGGGGGCAAAGCAAAGGGAGATGATGGAGGGGGTGGCATCATCTCCCCCTCCCCACCTGCCACACACCTAGAATCATAGAATCATAGAATCAAAGAGTTGGAAGAGACCTCCTGGGCCATCCAGCCCAACCCCATTCCGCCAAGAAGCAGGAATATTGCATTTAAATCACCCCTGACAGATGGCCATCCAGCCTCTGTTTAAGGGCTTCCAAAGAAGGAGCCTCCACCACACTCCGGGGCAGAGAGTTCCCCTGCTGAACAGCTCTCACAGTCAGGAAGTTCTTCCTCATGCACCACTGGGAGGCATGCTGCCCTGGGCAACTTCAGCAGTGGTATGCACACCTGGGGGAGCACTCTGTGCATGCTCAGGGGAACAAGGGCAGCAGCAGCAGTAGTGCGGATGTTCCCAAGCCTTGTGCTTTCCTGGCTCCTTGGGCTACTTGGAAGGCTCCTTCCAGAGACATGTGGAGGTGTGATGCCTCCACATGTCTCTGGAAGGAGCCTTCATGGAGTGTGCCGTCAATGGAGAGCCAGGTCCAAACTAACCAAGTCCCCTTCTACACTGCCTTATACAATCCGAATTATCTGCTTTAAACCGTATTATATGGCAGAATAGAAGGAGCCGTGATAAACGTCAACAAGAAAAAATGAGAGTGGTCGAAGGTAACCCCCCCCCCCCCCCCCCAGGACTCAGTAAAAGATAGTTCAAAATCGGAGAATTAATAGTTTTGCCAAGGACACCAGGCTGGAATGATCCCATAATCTCCCATCCCACCCGCATGTGGGTACCTAAGGCTTTTTCCATGGCCCCATGACACAACTCTTATGAACATTCATGCTGCAAGTCACTTCTGGTCACTTCTGGTCACCCAAATACCTGGGACCGTGCTCTGACCTACAAAAAGCACTGCCTGAACATCAAGCAAAAGGTGGGTGCTAGAAACAATATCATACGAAAGCTGACTGGCACAACCTGTGGATCACAACCAGACACAGTGAAGACATCTGCCCTTGCGCTTTGCTCCTCTGCTGCTGAGTATGCATGCCCAGTGTGGAACACATCTCACCATACTAAAACAGTCGATGTGGCTCTTAATGAGACATGCCGCATTATCACGGGGTGCCTGTGCCCTACACCACTGGAGAAATTACACTGCTTAGCCGGTATTGCACCATCTGACATCCGCCGGGGAGTAGCAACCAATAGTGAAAGGACCAAAGCAGAGAAAACTCCAGCCTTTCCTCTGTTTGGGTATCAGCCAGCACACCAACGACTTAAATCAAGAAATAGTTTCCTAAGATTTACAGAGACACTCGCTGGAACACCTCAGCAAGCGAGAGTCCAAAAGTGGCAGGCTCAAACCCAGAAACTCAACCAATGGCTGATACCAAATGAGAGACTCCCCCCTGGGCACACAGACTTGGAAGGTGCTGAACGGACTGCGCCCTGGCACCATGAGATGCAGAGCCAACCTTCAGATATGGGGCCACAAAGTGGAATCCACGACATGTGAGTGTGGAGAAGAGCAAACTACAGACCACCTGCTGCAATGCACCCTGAGCCCTGCCACATGCACAAGGGAGGACCTTCTTGCGGCAACACCAGAGGCACTCCAAGGGGACAGATACTGCTCAAAGGACATTTAATCCACTTAAAATCCGATTGCTGCTTCCTGCAGAATTGTGGGGTTTATCGTTTAGGAAGGATGCTTTCATAGCTTCACTAAATTACAAACCCCAGAACTCTGCAGGAGGCAGAAGCCGGATTTTAAGTGGATATTTTTCTCTAGTGTGATGAAGTATCAGGTCAAGTGTTTGGTAGAGGAGAGTCCAGTCATACTCCGCTTGCTTGTTTCCTGGGCCATGGCAAGAGGCACACAGACGAGGCCACTGCCCTCATCCTTCTAAGGGGAGCGCCACCTCAACTGCATGGCAAGGAGAGTCCCACCAGTGCCATGAGCCGGTGGCGCACCTTGCATGCAAAGCAGGGCGGCCTTTGTTTGGTTGCCATCTTGGCCCCGTTTTGGCTGCAACGTCCCCGTGCCAGGCGCAGCGTTGCCGCCATCACCGCTGTTTGCCGCCGTCGCCGCTTTGGGCCGGGACAATGGCTCCATTGTTGCCCGCTTTTTCTGCCGGCGCCGCATTTGAGTCCCTGTTTCCTGCGCTCTGGCGCGGCGGCGATAGCATCGCCGGCATCATAAGTTATAACATGTGCAGCCGCGCCAGCTCATTCTTTGCTTATTGGCTTTCTTCTGTTTATCTGTAAATAATTGCAGGGACACAAAAGGCTTTTAGGGCCGCTGAAGAGTTAGTAACTGAATTGCCACCTTATCTGCCTGCAGGAAGGCTGCGAAAGAGGACGGGGGGGGGGGGGGGGGGAAGCAGAGAGAAATATTTACTGCTGGGGATATTTGTCATCAGCAAATTACAGCTGCCTCTAATCCTGGCCTCGGCGAGCGAGAGAACGAGAGAACGGAGGAGAAGAAAAAGCAGCGGGCGAGGAAGCGAGGAGATGGGGAGAGCGAGAGGCCCAGAAGCAGCCGACCCACATCAGCCCCAGGAATCATCATCATCATCACCACCACCATCATCATAATCATAATTGATAATAATAAAGAGTGAATACCGTAAAAACACAATGCAGAGCTGAAGAGAAAACCGACGAAAGAAGGCTCTCTCTTCATGGACAATTCCTGGGAAAAATTGAGAGCCAAATGGACAAAGAAAAAACCTGGCTGTGGGTCACAAATGGAACTCGGAAAAAAGAGTCAAAGGAGGGCCTGATTCTGGCAGCCCAAGAACAAACCATTCAAACCAAGGCCATCCAAGCCAGAATTGAAAAGTTGACAACACAACCCAAGTGTAGGCTTTGCAAAGAAGCAGGCGAAACAATAGATCACATCCTCAATTGCTGCAAGAAGATCATCATCATCATCATCATCATCATCATCATCTTTAATTACTTATTAATCGCCCTCCATCCGAGATGCTCCAGGCAATTTACATTGCAGAAATTATACAGGATAAAACACATACCTACAAATATTAAAATTAACATGGGTCAAATGCTCCAGTAAAAAGCCAGGTCTTAAGTGCTATAGTAAAAGGCTCTAAGTCACGCATGGCTCATCTCAAAGAGGGAGGTCATAAGGAATTCCATAAGGCAGGGGCAGAAGCAGAGAATGCCCACCTGCGCCTGGTCCTTTCCAAGTGCACTTCCCTAGGACCCGGTATATAGAGTAAGTCGCGTTGGGATGGTCGTGGTGACCTCCGATGATGGGAGAAGGAGAGGCGGTCTCTAAGATACAACGGACCCTGGCCATATAAACTGGTCAGGACCAGCATCTGACACAAACCACGATACTCAATTGGGAGCCAGTGTAGATGCCGCAGCACTGAAGGTGTTCTATGGCATTATTTCATGGGTGTTTTTGTGAGTAACCTGGCTGCAGCATTCTGGACAATATGGCGCTTTCGGGTTGTAGAAATAGGAAGGCCAACATACAAGGCGTTGCAATAGTCCAGCCTAGACGTGACCGTGGCATGGATGACTGTTGCCAGAGCCTCATCCGACAGGTAAGGTGCCAGTTGCCTCGCTTGTCGTAGATGGAAAAAGGCCTGTTTGCTGGCAGCAGCAACCTGAGCCTCCATCGTCAGCTGCGAATCCAAAACGACACCAAGGCTCTTAACGGTAGGCGATGGAGAGAGAGCGGCGCCATCAAAGGTAGGTAATGGATGAGTCGGACCTATTGGGCAGTCATGCCACAGGATCTCAGTCTTCACCGGATTCACCTTCAGTTTGCTAGCACGTAGCCAGTTCGACAAAGCCTCCAGGCAGAAGGTGAAATTGTCAGGGATTGACGTTACTCCAGGCTCCAAGTGCAGAAGAAGTTGGGTGTCGTCCGCATATTGATAGCAGTCCAGGCCAAATCTCTGAGCCAAACTGGCAAAGGGTCTAACGTAGATGCTGAAAAGAAGAGGGGAGAGAATTGCACCTTGGGGAACCCCGCATAGGAGGGGAGATCTTTCAGAGACTTGATCCATATACTCCACGCATTGGCTCCGGTTTCGGAGGAATGAGTCAAACCAATTGAGGGCCTGACCGCGAACTTCGGACATGGTGAGACGGTGGATCATTAAATCGTAGTCAACGGTGTCAAACGCTGTGGTAAGATCGAGGAGTACCAGAAGCGCCGATCCGCCGCTATCAGACTGATAACAGAGTTCATCCTTAATGGCAACCAGGACCGTCTCCGTCGCATCACCCGGGCGAAAACCTGACTGGAAAGGGTCCAGGCCGGCTGTGTCATCCAAAAATTGTTGCAATTCTCCGAGTACAGCCCGCTCTCTCACCTTACCTAAGAATGGAAGATTAGAGACGGGACGATAATTGGCAAGGGTCATAGGGTCCAGGTTGGGCTTCTTCAACAAGGGACGGACCCTTGCCTCTTTTAGGTTATCCGGGGAAACCCCTTGTTCAAGAGAGCCATGGATTATATTGCTCCAAGGATCGAATAATCTTTCCAGGCAGCTCTTAACCAGCCAAGAGGGGCACGGAGCAAGGGATCAGGGGATCAAGGGATCACGTAGACAGACTCCAAGCAGAGGCACAACACTGTTGCTTAGATGAATCATTGGAACATGTGCCACAAACACCATCTGCCTGCAATAAAGAACTGATGGGATCACAAGCTGGAAAACGTTACAGAGAATGAACACGACAAACTCCTCTGGGACTTCCGCATTCAGACAGACAGAGTTCTGGAGCACAAGACTCCTGACCTCATAATCGCGTTCAAAAACAAAGTATGGATCGTCGATGTCACAATCGCAGGTGACAGCAAAATTGAAGAGAAGCAACTGGAAAAGCTGAAACAATATGAGGATTTAAAGATCGAACTGCAAAACCTCTGGCACAAGCCAGTCAAGGGAGTCCAAGTGGTGATCAGCACACCGGGTGCAGTGCCTCAAGACCTTGGCATGCACTTAGACACAATCAGCGCTGACAAAATTACCATCTGCCAGCTACAAAAGGCCACCTTACTGGGATCTGCACACATTATTTGTCGATACATCACACAGTCCTAGACACTTGGGAATTGTCCGACGTGTGATCCAATTCAACAGCCAGCAGAGTGATCTTGTCTGCTGTGGACTCATCATGTTGTGTTTCAAATAATAATAATAATAAACTACAGAGGCATAACACCATTGCTCAGATGGTTTATTGGAACCTGTGCCACAAACACCATCTGCCTGCAACAAAGAACTGGTGGGATCACAAGCCGGAAAAAGTTACAGAAAACGAACACGTCAAACTCCTCCAGGACTTCCGAATTAAGACTAACAGATTGCAGGGACAAACAAACATGAAAAGATCTGGATGTTCAGCTAAATACCGCAATATTCCTGCACGTTTTTTGCATGTTGCATCTTGCATTTTGGTATTTGCTAAATACCGCAATATTCCCACACGTTTTTTGCATTTTTGCATCTTGCATTTTGGTATTTGCTAAATACCGCAATATTCGAGCACGCTTTTTGCATTTTTGCATCATGCATTTTGGTATTTGCTAAATACCGCAATATTCCCGCACGTTTTTTGCATTTTTGCATCTTGCATTTTGGTATTTGTTAAATACCGCAATATTCCCGCACATTTTTTGCATTTTTGCATCTTGCATTTTGGTATTTGCTAAATACCACAATATTCCCGCACGTTTTTTGCATTTTTGCATCTTGCATTTTGGTATTCGCTAAATACTGCAATATTCCCACATGTTTTTTGCATTTTGCATCTTGCATTTTGGTATTTGCTAAATACCGCAATATTCGAGCACGCTTTTTGCATTTTTGCATCATGCATTTTGGTATTTGCTAAATACCGCAATATTCCTGCACGTTTTTTGCATTTTGCATCTTGCATTTTGGTATTTGCTAAATACCACAATATTCCCACACATTTTTTTGCATCTTGCATCTTGCATTTTGGTATTTGCTAAATACTGCAATATTCCTGCACGTTTTTTGCATTTTGCATCTTGCATTTTGGTATTTGCTAAATACCACAATATTCCCGCACATATTTTACATCTTGCATTTTGGTATTTGCTAAATACCGCAATATTCCCACACGTTTTTGCATTTTGCATCTTGCATTTTGGTATTTGCTAAATACCGCAATATCCTGCACTTTTTTTGCTTTTTGCATCTTGCATTTTGGTATTTCCTAAATACTGCAATATTCCCATACGTTTTTTGCATTTTTCCATCTTGCATTTTGGTATTTGCTAAATACCACAATATTCCTGCACGTTTTTTGCATCTTGCATTTTGGTATTTGCTAAATACCATAATATTCCTGCACGTTTTTTGCATTTTGCGTCTTGCATTTTGGTATTTGCTAAATATTGCAATATTCCCACACGTTTTTTGCATTTTGCATTTTGGTATTTGCTAAATACCACAATATTCTTGCACATTTTTTTGCATTTTGGTATTTGCTAAATACTGCAATATTACCACACATTTTTTGCATTTTGCATTTTGGTATTTGCTAAATATCACAATATTCCCGCACATATTTTTGCATTTTGCATCTTGCATTTTGGTATTTGCTATATAACACAATATTCCCACACGTTTTTTGCATTTTGCATATTGCATTTTGGTATTTGCTAAATACCACAATATTCCTGCACATTTTTTTGCATTTTGCATCTTGCAATTTGGTATTTGCTAAATACCGCAATATTCCCGTATGTTTTTTGCATTTTTCCATCTTGCATTTTGGCTGCTAGGAATTGTGGGAGTTGAAGTCCAAAACACCTGGAGGGCCAAAGTTTGCCCATGCCTGCTCTTCAGTCACAGAACTGAAAGGGAACTCAAAGGTCATCTAGCTGGACCCAATGCTATGTCACCATCCCCAAAGCCCTTCTGACAGATCTCTATGCTCTCTGAGACCTCATAAAACTACAACTCCCTCGGCATTGAGACATGGCTTCAAACCGCGTCCGTTCTGCAGCCGTATGAGTCTCAAGAGGAGCAGAACGCAAGCCGGCTCCCACCTGAACGCGAAGGTGCCGTTGCCATGGAGCTCCGGGTGTGGACTCCTTCCAGAGATGTTGGTTTTTTAAAAAAATCTTTCTAAACATGCATTTGTTTGGGAGTTTTTTTTCCCCCTCAAAGTATTTTTATCCTCTTCATCGTGGATTTCAAGAATTTGCTTTTCGACGCTGCTTCGAGTCCTTGCTTGGGAAAAAGAAAAGTGGCCTGCAAAATGCAAATGCCACTCGTAAACAAACTCAATGGAGGGAACTGGACCGAGGCGGTGCGGTGAGGAACTCCTGCATTATGGACCAATAATAATAATAATACTTTATTTATACCCCGCCACCATCTCCCCAAGGGGACTCGAAGCGGCTTAAATGAGGCCAAGCCCAACAACACATCAGTAAACAACAAAGCAGCAAGCAAATAAAACAATACAATTAATATAACTTACATATAAACAATAACACACAGAATTTAAAACCTTATGGCCAATCAGACAGCAAGTCTTGGGTCAGTGGATGGAAGATCTGGTTCATTTTGGTGGCCTGGATCCCCTTTTTTGCTTTTGGGAGAGACCCCCCAGGCCATCCAGTCTGAACCCTTTCTGCCAGGAAGGAAGGCACAATCAAAGCCCTCCAGACAGATCATAGAATCATAGAATCCTTAAGTGGGAAGAGACCTCTGGGGCCATCATCCAGTCCAACCCCATTCTGCCAAGAAGCAGGAATATCGCATTCAAATCACCCCTGACAGATGGCCATGCAGCCTCTGCTTAAAAGCTTCCAAAGAAGGAGCCTCCGCCACACTCCGGGGCAGAGAGTTCCACTACTGAACAGCTCTCACAGTCAGGAAGTTCTTCCTAATGTTCAGGTGGAATCTCTTGTAGTTTGAAGCCATTGTTCCATTGCGTCCTAGTCTCCAAGGAAGCAGAAAGGAAGCTTGCTCCCTCCTCCTCCCTGTGGCTTCCTCTCTCATATTTATACATGGCCCTCATCATATCTCCTCTCAGCCTTCTCTTCTTCAGGCTGAACATGCCCAGCTCCTTAAGCCGCTCCTCATAGGGCTTGTTCTCGAGACCCTTGATCATTTTAGTCGCCCTCTTTCTCTGGACACATTCCAGCTTACCAATATCTCTCTTGAATTGTGGTGCCCAGAATTGGACACAATATTCCAGGTGTGGTCTAACCAAGGCGGAAAAGAGCATGGGGAGCATGACTTGCCTGGAGCTAGACACTATAGTCTCCTCTTGATGCAGGCCAAAATCCCATTGGCTTTTTTTGCCGCCACATCACATTCCTGGCTCATGTTTAACTTGTTGTCCATGAGGACTCCAGGATCTTTTCCACGCGTCCTGCTCTCAAGCCAGGCATTGTCCCCCATTCTGGCCATCTATCCTGTTGAAAACCTCCAGCTTGTTCAATGGTCAGGAATTCTGGGAATTGGAGGCCCAAACAGCTGGAAGGCCACAGCTGGAGGACACCTTCCCTGCAATAGGAAAACACAGCAGGAGCTCCTACCACCTGAGCTCCATTTTTCCGGTTTGTGAAGCAGAACTTTATTTTCTTTCCATCTTCAGGAGCTGGGCCTGTGCATTTCTCATGCGCACAGTGTGAATAAATACCTTTCTAATAGAGTTGACTCTCGGTTAATGCATGGCACCCACGGGTTTGGTAGATGCCAGATCAATGTAGTTTCTGGTTGCTCAGGAATGACTATTGAAAATAGGCCTAACCCTATATCAGTGGTTCTCAACCTGTGGGTCTCCAGGTGTTTTGGCCTACAATGCTCAGAAATCCCAGTCAGTTTACCTACTGTTAGGATTTCTGGGAGTTGAAGGCCAAAACACCTGGTGAGAGACCCACAGGTTGAGTGTTGGGAATTGCCTGTGTTTGTGTTTCAGGATCCTGATATGGGAAATGATGAGGGAAATAATGGTGCTGAGGCTGAGGTACAAGATGGAGATGGTTTGGTCAATGATTTTCAGGCAGACAATGACAGAGAGGCCCCAGTGCAAAGGGCAGTTTCTCATGAGAATATCCCTGCTGGGCCTAGCAATGATGGTTCACTCCCTCTCTCGGTGAGCTCTCAAGAATGGGGTTGGATGGGATGGCCCACAAGGTCTCTTCCAACTATAGCAGTGTTTCTCAACCTGGGGGTCGGGACCCCTGAGGGGGTCGTGAAGGGGTGTCAGAGGTGTTGCCAAAGACCATCAGAAAACACTATTTTCTGTTGGTCATGGGTGTTCTGTGTGGGAAGTTTGGCCCAATTCTATCATTGGTGGGGTTCAGAACATTCCTTGATTGTAGGTGAACTATAAATCTCAGTATCTACAACTCCCAAATGTCAAACCCCATCAGTGTTCACATTTGGGCATATTGAGTATCTGTGCCAAGTTTGGTCCAGATCCATCATTGTTTGAGCCCACAGTGCTCTCTGGATGTAGGCAAACTACAACTCCCAAACTCAAGGTCAATGCCCACCAAACCCTTACAGTATTTTCTGTTGATCATGGGAGTTCTCTGTGCCAACTTTGATTCAATTCCATTGTTGGTGGGGTTCAGAATGCTCTTTGTTTACATGTTAACTATAAATCCCAGCAACTACAACTCCCAAATGACAAAATCAATCCCCCCGCCAACCCCACCAGTATTCAAATTTGGGCATACCGGATATTTGTGCCAAATTTGCTCCAGTGAATGAAAATACATCCTGCAAATCATTATTTACATGGCGATTCATAATGTTAGGGTTATGGTTGAGGGTCACTACAACATGAGGAACCATTAGGAAGGTTGAGAACCACTGAACTATAGGATTCTAGGATTCCGTGCCTAAGAATTCAGATTAACTGAGAGTGTAGTGTACTCTGCCAAAGTTTGGCCCTTGTTTGTGTGACTCCAGCAAGGCGTCTGTCTTGCCTTCCCCACTTCTGCCCCCCCCCCCCCCTCTCTCTCTCTCCGCCCCAGGATTGCGTTGGCTGCAAATGTCAGCTTAGCGGGGTGGCCTGGCCTGGCCTGCCCTCCTTCCATGTGGCATGATGCTGCTGGAGGGAGAAAGACCGAGGGAGGGGGGAGGGAGGGAGGGAGCCCCCTCCAGCCACATTGCCATCCGGGGTCACTGCTTCCCCCCCTGGGAAGGGCACTTCCCTGCCTCCCTTCCAGAGGCTCCGGTGGCACTTCTCCACCACAGTCGGATAGCATGCCTTTGCCAGAAGGGAGAGAAAGAGAGAGAGAGAGAGCAAAAGGAAAGAACGAACGAAGGAAAGAAAGGTTGTGTAGTGGTACAAAGAGAGAGATGGAGAAACCAAAGGGAAGGAAGGAGTCCTGTAGTCACAGAAAGAGAGAGATTGAAGGAAGGGAAGGGAAGGGAAGGGAAGGGAAGGGAAGGGAAGGGAAGGGAAGGGAAGGGAAGGGAAGGGAAGGGAAGGGAAGGAAAGAAAGAAAGAAAGAAAGAAAGAAAGAAAGAAAGAAAGAAAGAAAGAAAGAAAGAAAGAAAGAAAGAAAGAAAGGGTGGGAGGAAATGGAAAGGATCATGGAGTCATGGAAGGAAGGACGAAAGGGTGGAAAGAAAGAAGGAAGGAAGGAAGGAAGGAAGGAAGGAAGGAAGGAAGGAAGGAAAGAAGGGTCATGTAGTTGTACAGAGAGAGAGAGATTGAGAAACCAAAAGGAAGGAAGGAAGGAGTCCTGTAGTCACAGGAAGAGGGACACCAAAAGAAGGAAGGGAGGAGAAAGAAAGAGGAAAGGAGGGAAGGAAGAAATGGAAAGGATCATGTAGTCATAGAAGGAAGGAAGGAAGGAAGGAAGGAAGGAAGGAAGGAAGGAAGGAAGGAAGGTCATGAAGTGGCACAGAAAGAGAGAGATGGAGAAACCAAAAGAAAGAAAGGGAAGGAAGGAATCCTGTAGTCACAGAAAAAGAGAGACCAAAGGAAGGGAAAAGAGAGAGAGAGAAAGGATGGGAGGAAATGGAAAGGATCCTGTAGTGAAGGAAGGAAGGAAGGAAGGAAGGAAGGAAGGAAGGAAGGAAGGAAGGAAGGAAGGAGTCCTGTAGTCACAGGAAGAGAGACACCAAAAGAAGGAAGGGAGGAGAAAGAAAGAGGGCGGGAGGGAAGAAATGGAAAGAATCACTTAGTCACAGAAACAGAGACCAAAAGAAGGAAGGAAGGAAGGAAGGAAGGAAGGAAAGAAGGAAGGAAGGAAAAGAAAAGGTCATGTAGTAGCGAGAGAAGGAGGAAATAAGGAAGAGGGGGGGAAGAAAGAAAGGAAAGAAGGAAGGAAGGAAGGAAGGAAGGAAGGAAGGAAGGAAAGGAAGGGAAATATGCAGCTGCAGAGAGAAAGAGAGAGAGAGAGAGGAAGGAAAAAAGAGAATCATGTCTTCACAGAAAGAGAGAGAGAGGGGCCCAAGGAAGGAAGGAAGGAAGGGAGAAAGGGGAAGGAAGAAATGAAGGAAGGAAGGCGGGAGGGAGGGAGGGAGAAAGCCCTGCCAGCTCTGGCTTTGGGCCCCTGGTGCTGGGAGGGGCCCTCCATATGGACCCAGCCAGGGCCCTGTGGGGAACCAGAGGCACACCAAAGGAGCAGGCAATGCTTCAGGAGACCAGGCCCAGGCCCAGAGCCTGTGCATGAGGCGCTCCCCCAACGCCAGAACTTGACTGGTCCCCTGTCCCCCCCCCCCCCCCCCCAACTGACCCCTGGGCTGCAATGGACAAGATTAGGGCAGGGGGCAAAGAGAAGCACCACCAGTCCAGTCGGAGAAGAGCTTGCAGTCCTCACACTGTGGTTTTTTTTCCTGAGAAGGTTTGCTCTGACTGCCTTGCCGTGAGGCTGAGAGAGTGTGCACCCAATGGGCTTCTATTAGGGGCTGAGCAGAGGAGATTGAGGCCAGGTCTCCCTGAATGGCAGCAAGCCTTCTCCAGCCACTGCCCTCCCCCATCTCCTCCCCCCGGGCAGAGAAGCCCACGCTTTCGCCTTCATCTGGGGGGGGGGGGGAGGAGGAGGGGAGCCCCCCACATTTTCCTATTAAGATGGTGCCTGATCCAGTTATGCCTGGAACCTCTTCCGCTCGTGCCGAACGGAGCAGCTAATCTGCGCGCCTTGTAGATTTAAAAGCAATTTCATTTCTCTCCTGCCTCCGAGTCCATAAGTGCCGGCGCCCAAATCCGTACAGCAGAGTGCAAAGGGGGGAATTGGGGGGGGGGAGAGGGGGGGGTCTCAGGGTCCCCAAAGGCATCAATAATTCCAGTCTCTGACCTGCCAATTCCCTGGGGCTCCCGTCGGGTCCTCCAATCAAACCAAGCAGAATCGACGTAGGGTGACTTAACCCAAGCCCTTGCCCCAAATGACTGCTTCCCCAATCACAGGTCCAACTGGGGCACAAATAATGTTTTTTTCTTATTGTGCCAGGAGCGATTTGACAAACTGCAAGTTGCTTCTGGTGTGAGGGAATTGACCATCTGCAAGGACGTTGCCCAGGGGATATTGCCCAGGTTTTTTTGGGGTTTTTTTGGTCGTGTCAGGAGTGACTTGAGAAACTGCAAGTCACTTCTGGTGTGAGAGAATTGGCCGTCTGCAAGGACACCCGGATGATTTGATGTTTTTATCATCCTTGTGGGAGGCTTCTCTCGTGTCCCCGCTTGGGGAGCTGCAGCTGACAGAGGGAGCTCATCCACCTCTCCCTGGATACGAACCTGCGACCTGTTGGTCTTCAGTCCTGCCAGCACAAGAGTTTAACTCACTGCGGCACCAGGGGCTCCATTGCCCAGGTGTGTTACCATCCTTGTGAGAAGCTTCTCTCATGTCCCCGAATGGGAAGCTGGAGCTGACAGATGGGAGCTCACCCTGCTCCCTGGATTCGAACCACTGACCTGCCCACACAAGGGTTTAACCCATTGCACCACTGGAGGCTCCACAGTCAGGGAATGGAGTCATTGTTTGTGCCATGGGTCAATGTGTTGAAGGTCAGCTGAAGGCACTGGACCGTCCAAAGAGTCACATACTCCCTTTCCACGTGCACACCCCATTGTGGTAGTGGGTGCTGGTGCATGTGTCCATATGAAGAGGTCCTATGGCCCCTTCTTCTCCTATAAGGTGGTGTGGTGAAGAACTGGGGCATTATGGACCATTTGGACAGCAATAGTCTTGGGCCAATGGATGGAAGGTCTGGTTCATTTTGTTGGCCTGGATCCCCCTTTTTGGTTTTGGGAGACCATCCAGCCTGACCCATTTCTGCCAGGAAGGAAGGCACCATCAAAGCCCTCCTGAGAGATGGCCATAGGATCTAGGAGTCTTAGTAGACCACAACATGAGCCCACAAGGTGAAGTAGCAGCTAGAAAGGCCATTGCCACTGTAGGCTGCAAGGTCAAGAAAAGTCATGGTTCTGTTTTGGTGAGACCGCATCACCTGGAATAACATTGTGTCCAGCTCTAGGCATCACAAGTTGAGAAGGAGATGGACCAGATGGACAGGGTCTAGAGATGGGTGACCAAAATGGCCAAAGATCTGGAAGCTGGGGATGTTTAGTTTTGGGGAACATTTAGACATGATAGCTCTGTCTAAATATTCGAGGGGATGTCACTCTGCAGAGGGGCAAGCTGGCTTTCTGATGCTCTGGAATGTGGGACCCAATGGAGACTATGGATTCAAACTCCAGCTGAAGAGATTCCACCTAAACCTTAGGAAGAACTTCCTGACAGTCAGAGCTGTTTGGCTGTGGAAGGCTTGGATTGAGTCATCATGCCTATCAAAAGGGGGATGGACCTTACTGTCCCTTCCAATTCTATGCTTGCAATTTCAGGACTGTCGTCATGCGCATTGTGCACCTGTCCCTACCTGCTTAGTCCAGAGAGAGACGCATGCCCTCCTTCTCCCCTGTGAAATGCCAAAGCGTTGCTCTGTATGCGTCCAAAGGTGTGCCCAGAGCCAGTCTGGGTCCCCGCCCCCAGCCCTTCTCCAGGACGGCTATGGGGAGTGAAACCCCAACCTGGGACCGCATTGCAGGGGAAGGGGTGGAGGAGCCGGGCATGCGAAGCAGGCGCAACAGGAACCTGGGAAAAGAAGCGTTGGCTGCCGCCAGTGCTGGGAGCGAACTCCGATGCGCTTGCAGAACACACAGAATGTTATGCTTAAAATGGCATTTCATTATCTATGAAACTAAAGCCGTTAAATGATAGCATGGGGCATAAAACCAAAGCTGTATTCACAAAGTCATAGAATAATAGAATCCTAGAGTTGGAAGAGACGCCCAAGGGACATCCAGTCCAACGCCTGCTTCTGCCAGGCAGGAAAACACAGCTCAAGCCCTCCTGACAGATGGCCATCCCGCCATCCAGAGAAGGGGGCTCCCAATGCGCTTCCTCAGCCACGAGGGAGGACACGATCCTGGCTCATGCTGCATGTGCCCAGAGGCAGTGCTGGAGCCCAAATGTGGAAATGGTCACTTAATATTGGCGCTTTGGCAGAGGCCGTGCTGCCCAGAGCAAACCAACTGCCTCGTCCTTTGACATCACAAGGAGTGAACCACAGCATTTGGGGCCAGAGTGGCTTTCCCTCCCCATAAAGGACTGCCTGACCATGGCTGACCCCTTCAATGGCCTGCCCTGCCCTTTGAGCCACTGACAAGGTGCCTTGCCCACTGTCCCTTCATGGAACGCATTGGCTTTGGCTCCAGGTCAGGACAGAGCTGGCATCCCCTTCAGCAGCAAGAAGATCACAAACTGGACATAGTAAAGGTCAAGGTAAAGGCTTCCCCTGACATTAAGTCCAGTTGTGTCCGACTCTGGTGTTCATCTCCATTTCTAAGCCAAAGATCCAGTGTTGTCCATAGACACCTCCAAGGTCATGTGGCCACTGGCATGACTGCATGCAGCACTGTTACCTTTCTGCAGAAGCGATACCTATTGATCTACTCACATTTGCATGTGTTTGAACTGCTAGGTTGGCAGGAGATGGGACTAAGTGGTACCTATTGATCTACTCACATTTGCATGTTTCAAACTGCTAGGTTGGTGGGAGCTGCGGTTAAGCGTTACCTATTGATCTACTCATATTTGCATGTTTCGAACTACCAGGTTGGCAGGAGCTGGGACTATGCAGTACCTATTGATCTACTCACCTTTGCATGTTTTTGAACTGCTAGGTTGGCAGAAGCTGGGACTAAGCGGAACCTATTGATCTATTTATTTATTTATTTGCTGTACTTGTATACCGCAGTTTCTCAGCCTAACTGGCGACTCAGTGCGGTTGATCTACTCACATTTGCATGTTTTCAAACTGCTAGGTTGGCAGGAGCTGGGGCTAAGTGGTACCTATTGATCTACTCACATTTGTATGTGTTTGAACTGCTAGGTTGGCAGGAGCTGGGACTAAGCAGTACCTGTTGATCTTACATTTGCATGTTTTTGAACTGCTAGGTTGGCAGGAGCTGGGACTAAGCGGTACCTATTGATCTACTCACATTTGCATGTTTCAAACTGCTAGGTTGGTGGGAGCTGGAGTTAATTGGTACCTATTGATCTACTTACATTTGCATGTTTGAACTGCTAGGTTGGCAGAAGCTGGGACTGAGCGGTACCTATTGATCTACTCACATTTGCATGTGTTTGAACTGCTAGGTTGGTGGGAGCTGGGACTAAGCGGTACCTATTGATCTACCCACATTTGCATGTTTCAAACTGCTAGGTTGGCAGGAGCTGGTGCTATGCAGTACCTATTGATGTACTCACGTTTGCATGTTTTCGAACTGGCAGAAGCTGGGGCTAACAGCAGGAACTCACCCCAAAATCCGGATTTGAACCAACAGTCAGCAAGTTCAGCAGCTCAGTAGTTTGACCCACTGCACCACCAGCAGGTCCCAAACTGGCCAAACACAAATCCCCAAACTGGAAATTGCTGGGGATTTGTGTTTCTGGTTGTGCAGAACTGGACATGACCCCAAAGCCTTCCCTTTCAGCTGGATGTGGCTCAAACTATAGGACTTTAGAGGCTCCAGAGATGGTGCCTCCAGCCTGTTTCCAGTCCTGAAACCAGGACTCTTTCCAGCAGCAGGAGCATCCCTGCACCCCAGTCCCCTCCCTCACACTTCCTCCAGCCGTAAGCTTCTGCTTACTTTGGTAATGCATTTGCTAATCCTCCTCCTCCTCCTCTGCGCACCTTCCTGCGGTTAATGAGTCTCCAGGTGTGGAGGTGGCCCTGCAGACCTATGCGGCGGCGCAGCGGAGAGGAGCGAGATCCGCCGCCGCGTTTCCGCCTGAGGAGCCCGGGCCTCTGCCAGGAGCATTTAGGAAAGCCTTGGGGACCCAATTTATTTCTCCAAAATGTGCATGCACCATTGGAGCCCCTTAAGCTTTCATTAGCGTGGCAACTGCCGTCATACCTTTTCCTCCTGCATGGCTTGCTTTACGGCCTGAATTTGGGAACGGCCTGGACTTGTTTGCCTGGTTTGGCTTGTAGGCTGCCCAGAGATCACACGGGAAAAGCTGGGAAACACATGCATGTGTGCGCACATACATGAAATGGAGGGGTGCGGGAGGGAGGACGCTCTCCAGCATTAGCAAGTATTAGCAAGCTGCAAAAATCCTATTGCTAGAAGGGACCCCCAAAGACCACCCAGTCCAACCCTCTTCTGCCAGGAAGCAAGACAGGCATGGGGCAAACTTTGGCTCACCAGGTGTTTTGGACTTCAGCTCCCACAATTCCTAGCAGCCTGAGGCCCTTTCCTTTCCCCCCCATTAATTTCCCCACATTCATTAAGGGCTTCTTGCCTCCACATTAGGCTAACTTTGGCTCTGCAGGTGTTTTGGACTTCAACTCCCACCATTCCTAACAACCTCAGACCCTTCCCTTTTCTCCCTCAGCTGCTTAAGCAAGGAATTGTGGGAGTTGAAGTCCAAAACACCTGGAGGGAGAGACCAAGTTTGCTCATGCCTGTTCTAGTGCCAGCAGGAGAGTGAATGAGCTTCAGGAATTACAGTTACAGTGGTTTGCTTTGAAGGCGAGGCTAGGTACTTCAGCCAGCAGCAACTGTCACTGCTGAAGCTCATTCACCCTACTGCTGGCACTAGAACAGGCATGAGCAAACTTGGGCCCTCCCTCCAGGTGTTTTGGACTTCAATTCCCACCATTCCTCACAACCTCGGACCCTTTTCTTTCCCGCCTTTGTGTTTGTTTTGAAGGCGAGGCTAGGTACTTCAGCCAGCAGCAACTGCAATTGCTGAAGCTTATTCTCTCTACTGCTGGCACTAGACAGGCATGAGCAAACTTGGGCCCTCCAGAACAAACCCTATGAGGAGCAGCTGAAAGAGCTGGGCATGTTTAGCCTGCAGAAGAGAAGGCTGAGAGGAGACATGATGACAGCCATGTATAAATATGTGAGAGGAAGCCACAGGGAGGAGGAGGGAGCAAGCTTGTTTTCTGCTTCCCTGGAGACTAGGACGCAATGGAACAATGGCTTCAAACTACAAGAGAGGAGATTCCACCTGAACACGAGGAAGAACTTCCTGACTGTGAGAGCCGTTCAGCAGTGGAACTCTCTACCCCAGAGGGAGCGTGGTGGAGGCTCCTTCTTTGGAAGCTTTGAAACAGAGGCTGGGTGGCCATCTGTCAGGGGTGATTTGAATGCAATATTCCTGCTTCTTGGCAGAATGGGATTGGAATGGATGGCCCATGACGTCTCTTCCAACTCTAGGATTCTATTATTATTATTATTATTATTATTATTATTATTATTATTATTAAGCAGAGGCTGGATGGCCATCTGTCGGGGGTGCTTTGAATGCAATATTCCTGCTTCTTGGCAGAATGGGGTTGGACTGGATGATGGCCCAGGAGGTCTCTTCCAACTCTTTGATTCTAGGATTCTATGTGTATTTTGGATTTGGCAACATTTTGCTGTGTAGCCAACATGGCTTCCCCACTTGGAATTACGAAATCCAAAAGAGTTTACCTGGGTGGTTGAGAGAGTCACCACTTTGCTCTTTGATGGTACAATCAGCAGAAACTTTTGTTTCCATGCACAAAAATTACATTGAAATATGTTATCAAGATCCAGGCTATGAGATCACTCTCGGCCCCTTCCTCCCATTTCTTTGCCCTGCTGGAGGCACAATGGAGGACTTTCTAGCAGGACCCCTCCTCAAATTTCCTTCCCTCAGTTCTTTGCATCAAGCTAAAGGAACTCTCAGAGGCTGCCATTTCAGCCCTTTGGATTCCCAGGCTTGAGCCAGAGATGAGGGTCTGGAGAACAAGCCCTATGAGGAGCGGCTTAAGGAGCTGGGCATGTTTAGCCTGAAGAAGAGAAGGTTGAGAGGAGATATGATAGCCATGGATAAATATGTGAGAGGAAGCCACAGGGAGGAGGAGGGAACAAGCTTCCTTTCTGCTTCCTTGCAGACTAGGACAAGGAACAATGGCTTCAAACTTCATGAAAAGAGATTGTGCAGGTACAACTGTACCAGGAGCTCCAATTTTGTTTGCTTTGCATTGAATGTTTGTTGTAGTCCTAATTTCAGGGACTCTGCAGATAGGTGGCTTCTTTTGGCTGCAATCATAGGGCAAGCCACCTGTCAATTATCGTTAGGTTCCCTGGTCCCACCCCCTTTATGGGTTTTGGAGGGAATAGGAGCCAGTTTGGGTTCAGTCCACACAGAGAAGCCTTTCATGCAGGACATAATACCAAGAGCTCCTGTAGAAAGCTTCGTCTTCTACAGCTTGACCGGGGTTATACCCCCCTCGATGGACTGTCACCTTGTCGTGGTGAGGGGGCTTGCGTGTTCCGATGAACCTGTGGGCACAACAACTGGAGTCGTGCACTCCCAGGAGTGGCCGCGGGGGAGGTCCCAGACCAAGCACAGTCCGAAGACCCAAAGACCTCAACGGCGGAGCAGGCGGAGGATAACATGGCACATGCTACAACGGCTGCGAAGGCGGAAGAAGGCTGCAACAGACTGAGAAGCCATGGTCATTGTGTTAAACTACATCACCAGTGGAACCTCACTCTGTGAAGACTGTGTGTTGTTCAGTTGTGCACTGACCTCCACACATTAAAAAAACCCACGCACAGGCGTCTTCCAAAGAAAATAAAAACAACCAACCAAAGCCCCATGGCGATCAGCGAGTGGCGACGGGGGCAGGACTGTGAAATCTGGAAGCCCCTAGTCACAGACTGACACATGGGCGGTGGGTACGGACTCAGTCGTTCTACCTCAAGGTCCGAGGCAGTTGAGTAGTTCGGCAGCTGTATCCGCGACTGAGCAGCCCTTTTTAGGACCCACTCTGCTCACCCCACACGGGGAGGGGGCTAGAAAAGGTGCCCTAAACATAGTCTGCCTCACTTATCCCTGACTGGACTGCCGCGTCCAGTGGGGTCACCATCCTGCGGCCAAAAAAGAAAAATGAACTTCGGTACGTGGAACGTACGGACTCTGATGGACAACAGTGGCAGTGAACGCCCCGAACGCAGAACTGCCATCATTGCAAGGGAGCTGGGACGCTTCAACATCGACATAGCAGCCCTTCAGGAGACCCGGAGAGCAGGAGAGGGACAGCTGAAGGAAGAAAAAGGAGGCTACACCTTCTTCTGGAAGGGACTGCCCGAAAAAGACCAAAGAATGCACGGAGTTGGCTTCGCCATCAGAAATGATCTGATGAAACATCTGTCCGAAGCACCCACTGGCATCAACGAACGACTCTCCACCCTCCGAATTGATCTTGCCAAAAACCAACGGGCAACCATCATAAGTGCCTATGCACCAACACTAGACGCTGATGAAGACATCAAGGAGAAATTCTACTATCAGCTGGACACTGTCCTATCGGGGATACCTAAGGAGGACAAAATCATCCTCCTGGGGGACTTCAATGCAAGAGTCGGGCGAGACTTCGACCTGTGGCCAGGCACCATAGGAAAAGACGGGGTTGGAAACAGCAACTCGAATGGCATCCTGCTTCTCACCAAATGTGCGGAGCACAACCTTGTCATCACCAACACGCTCTTCCGCCAGAAAAACAAGTTCAAGACATCATGGAAGCACCCCCGGTCAAAGCATTGGCACCTCTTAGACTATGTAATCACACGTGCCAGAGACCGCCGTGACGTACTCCTCACAAGAGCCATGACAGGTGCTGACGACTGCTGGACCGACCACAGGCTAATCCGATCCACGATGGCTATCAAGATCGCTCCCAAGCGCAGACTCCAAGGAAGGAAGACAAGGCGCAAAATGAACACCCAAGCCCTTCAGGAGCCCTCCAGGCGAGCCCATCTCCAAACAGCACTCAAGGACCATCTACCCACAGTACACCCTGAAAATGTTGAGGAACATTGGAACAAACTGAAGACCTCCATCATCCAAGCCTGCGAAGAAACTATTGGATACCAAGCCAAGAAACATCAAGACTGGTTTGATGAAAATGACATCGAGATCCAACAGCTAATTGACAAGAAAAGGAAAGCCTTCCAAACATGGCAGAGAGACATCAACTGTGCTGCTAAGAAAAAGATCTACGCCAGTGCAAAAGCTGAGGTCCAAAGAAGGACAAGAGAACTCAAGAACATCTGGTGGACAAAGAAGGCTGAAGAAATCCAACACCTGGCAGATACCCATAATGCTCAAGGATTTTTCAAAGCCACAAAGGTCATCTATGGGCCAAGAAACCATGGCATACAGCCTCT
This sequence comes from Anolis sagrei, assembly GCF_037176765.1. NCBI lineage: Eukaryota > Metazoa > Chordata > Lepidosauria > Squamata > Anolidae > Anolis > Anolis sagrei. The sequence goes on along the minus strand of NC_090024.1, from coordinate 247,914,607 downwards.
ACGCTCATCAGACGGAACCAAACTCCTGAAGGACCAAAAGTCAATTGCACTACGTTGGAAAGAACACTACCAAAGCCTCCTAAACCGCAGCTCCAATGTGGCCGAAGAGGTCCTCTCACAAATCCCACAACAACAAACCAGGGATGAGCTTGCAGCACTGCCTAGTTTGGAAGAAGTCAGCAATGCCATCAGCCAACAAAAGAACAACAAAGCCAGCGGACCGGATGGGATCCCTGCTGAAATCTTTAAAGAGGGAGGACCTGCGCTGACACACCAACTCCACCAGCTCATAGAAAAAGTGTGGGTGACCGAGAAAATCCCAGCAGACTTCAAGGATGCCACCATCATCACCCTCTTCAAAAAAGGGGAAAGAACAGACTGCGGGAACTATCGAGGTATCTCCCTTCTAACCTCTGCTGGAAAAATCCTCGCAAGAATCCTTGCAAACCGCCTTCTGCCCCTCTCAGAAGACACCCTCCCAGAATCCCAGAACGGCTTCCGCCCCTCCAGAGGAACTGTGGACATGATCTTCACTGCACGACAGCTCCAAGAAAAATGCAGGGAACAAAACCAACCTCTGTACATGGCATTCATCGACCTTGCAAAGGCATTCGACACAGTGAATCGCAGCGCTCTCTGGACCATCCTCCAAAAAATCGGGTGCCCAAGCAAATTTGTGAACATCCTGCGGCTCCTCCACGATGACATGATGGCAACAGTCTTGGACAGCAATGGCTCCCAAAGTGACCCATTTAAGGTGGAATCGGGTGTCAAACAGGGATGTGTTATTGCTCCAACTTTATTCTCCATCTTCATCGCCATGATACTACACCTTGTTGATGGGAAGCTTCCCACCGGAGTGGAAATCATCTATCGGACAGACGGCAAGCTATTTAACCTCAGCAGACTGAAAGCCAAAACCAAGGTCACAACAACATCTGTTATAGAACTCCAGTATGCTGATGACAATGTCGTCTGTGCGCATACAGAAGAAGATCTACAAGCCACTCTCAACACCTTTGCAGAAGCATACACAAAGCTTGGCCTGTCACTGAACATCGAGAAAACCAAAGTGCTGTTCCAGCAGTCACCAGCCGTCCCCTCTCCAATGCCAGAGATACAGCTTAATGGTGTAACATTAGAAAATGTCGACCATTTCCGCTACCTTGGCAGCCACCTCTCCACCAAAGTCAACATCGACGCCGAAATACAACACCGCCTGAGCTCTGCAAGTGCAGCATTTTCCCGAATGAAGCAGAGAGTGTTTGAGGACCGGGACATCCGTAGGGATACTAAGGTGCTTGTCTATAAAGCTATTGTCCTCCCAACCCTGCTCTATGCCTGTGAGACGTGGACTGTCTACAGACGTCACATGCAACTCCTGGAACGTTTCCATCAGCGCTGCCTCCGGAAAATCCTGCAAATCTCCTGGGAAGACAAGCGGACAAACGTCAGCGTGCTGGAGGAAGCAAAGACCACCAGCATTGAAGCAATGGTCCTCCAACATCAACTCCGCTGGACAGGCCACGTTGTCCGGATGCCTGACCACCGTCTCCCTAAGCAGTTGCTCTACTCCGAACTCAAGAATGGAAAACGGAATGTTGGTGGACAGGAAAAGAGATTTAAAGATGGGCTCAAAGCCAACCTTAAAAACTCTGGCATAGACACGGAGAACTGGGAGGCCCTGGCCCTTGAGCGCTCCAGCTGGAGGTCAGCTGTGACCAGCAGTGCTGCAGAATTCGAGGAGGCACGAGTGGAGGGTGAAAGAGAGAAACGTGCCAGGAGGAAGGCGCGTCAAGCCAACCCCGACCGGGACCGCCTTCCACCTGGAAACCAATGCCCTCACTGCGGAAGAAGATGCAGAGCAAGAATAGGGCTCCACAGCCACATGCGGACCCACAAGGAAACCCATGATGGAAGACCATCTTACTCGTCCAACGAGGGATCGCCTAAGTAAGTAAGTAAGTAAAGTAAGTACAGCCCACAGCTTGGCCGAGGATCATACAGCCTTACAGCTACATTGTGGAGGGACTTCAGTCAGCCATCACCGAAACCTGAACTCCTTTTCCCTTGGAAGTCTACAAAGCTCTGCTTGGTAAGGGTCACTCGCGGAAGCCAGACGCAGTTGGTACCAGGTGCAGGGGCTCCACGCCAACAGAGGCAAAGACAGACTGCCCAGATTAGAAGTTAAAGATTTCCCCATTCGTTACAGTTTTGAAGATAGTGCCTGTTCCCTGTGGACAAGATTGAGAGAGAGAGCCAATAGACTGTGAAGAAAGCCTTGAAATACCTGTTTGTTTTCATTAATAAAGAACTTTGTTGAACCTTTGAGCAATCTAAAGACTTTGTTTTAAGGAAATCCAAAGGCCTTTAATCTGAGGCAGCCTCGGTGTCCCGTTGGGCACACGGAATTTATGTCCTGTCTACAGTCTTATGCGCAGGCCCAGCGTGCGACAGCACAGAGATTCCATCTGAACATGAGGAAGAACTTCCTGACTGGGAGAGCAATTCAGCAGTGGAACTCTTTGCCCCGGAGTGTGGTGGAGGCTCCTTCTTTGAAAGCTTAGAGGCTGGATGGCCATCTGTCAGGGGTGCTTTGAATGCAATATTCCTGCTTCTTGGCAGAATGGGGTTGGACTGGATGGCTTATGAGGTCTCCTCCAACTCTAGGATTCTATGAAATGGGAAGGGAAGACCCTCTGCATCACTTGCCCACCGCTTTGCCCCTTCCTTGTGAAGAGAGAGGGAAGTGGGGAGGGGGCAGCAAAGGGAAGTGAGAGCACAGCCAACCCAAAGGCAGTTCTTCCCATAGAGAGGCACATCCGTCCCTGCCTGGCCCTGAACTGCCATGCAAAGAGCAGAAGGCCATTCATCAATGGCAGGGAAACTGCAAGCAAAGGGGCAGCCGGGGGCCTCTAGATCTATGGGGAGGGGGCACCTCAAGGCCACATTGCCTCCCCCGCTTGCTCTCCTTCTGCTGCAAACAGAAAGCAGTATTTATCGTGTCAGGGTCAACCAGACCATTGTACAGGGTTAGTCAAAATGCATAGGCCAATAAGCCATTCAATTGAATGGCTTATTGGCCTATGCATTTTGACTAACCCTGTATTACATTTCTAACAGAACAAAACAAATAGACAGACAGACAATACACAAAATTTGCAAGTTTGGTATTGGATTAGATGTCCTTTGACCAGTGTCTGGCCCCTTGGAGTGAATCTGGTGTTGCCGCAAGAAGGTCCTCCCTTGTGCATGTGGCAGGGCTCAGGGTGCATTGCAGCAGGTGGTCAGTGGTTTGCTCCTCTCCGCACTCACATGTCGTGGATTCCACTTTGTGGCCCCATTTCTTAAGATTGGCTCTGCATCTTGTGGTGCCTGAGTGCAGTCTGTTCAGCACCTTTCAAGTCGCCCAGTCCTCTGTGTGCCCAGGAGGGAGTCTCTAATTTCGTATCAGCCATTGGTTGAGGTTCTGGGTTTGAGCCTGCCACTTTTGGACTCTCGCTTGCTGGGGTGTTCCAGCGAGTGCCTCTGTAGATCTTAGGAAACTATTTCTAGATTTAAGTTGTTGACGTGCTAGCTGATACCCAAACAGGGGATGAGCTGGAGATGTCTCTGCCTTGGTCCTTTCACTATTGGCTGCCACTTCCCGGCAGATGTCAGGTGGTGCAATACCGGCTAAGCAGTGCAATTTCTCCAGTGGTGTGGGGCGCAGACACCCCGTGATAATACGGCATGTCTCATTCAGAGCCACATCCACTGTTTGAGTGTGGTGAGATGTGTTCCACACTGGGCATGCATACTCAGCAGCAGAGTAGCATAGCGCAAGGGCAGATGTCTTCACTGTGTCTGGTTGTGATCCCCTAGTTATACCAGTCAGCTTTCGTATGATATTGTTTCTAGCGCCTACTTTTTGCTTGATATGGGGACATGAGAGAAGGCTCCTCGCAGGATTGCAAGACATCCGGGCGTCCCCTGGGCAACGTCTTTGTAGACGGCTGATTCTCTCACTCCAGAAGCAACCAGAAGCGACAGAAAGCAGTAGCTCTGAATGAGAAGGAGAGCGATTCCACCCAAACAAGAAGAAGGTGAGTCCATGGCATGCTCATCAGCAGTGCAATAGGTGGTCCTCTTTGGGCCTGGGATATGGGGCGCCTCTGGAATGTCAGGGGCTGGACTAGATGGCCTTTTGGGTCCCTTCCCACTCAGCACTGCTAAGATTCTCTGCTTCTCAGAGATGCAACGCAGCCATCTTTTAAACACCTGAAGGGATGTCATGCGGAAACAGGAGCCGGCTTGTTTTTTTTCCTCCCGCTGCTCCAGAAAGTAGGACACAAACCAATGGATTCAAATTGCAGGGACAGAGAGACGCCCGAACAATGGGAAGCGCCTCTCCACTGCCAGAGCGCTCTTTGGGAGTGGAATGGGCTCTCCATCTCTGGGGGGGTCTCAACACAATGAGGGGAGGGGGCTCTCAAGGGCCCTTGTAGTGCCTTCCCAGCCTCTGAGTCTCTGGATTCGTTTTTTGGAGGGGTGTGCACAGGAACCCCCCCCCCCCTCCTTCCCATTTTGGGACGCCTGAGCCCAGCCAGGCTTTCCGCCAGATGCGTCTCCTTCCTGGAAGAGCCCTTGGCAGAGCGGATGCCACCATGCCCGGCTTGGTTTGGGACTGGCATCAAAGGATTGGAAGGAAGGAAGGGGAGGGGGACAAGGACGGGTGGGGGCCACCCCACCCTTGTTCTCATTGGGACACCCCCCCCCCCCCCAAATACACACAATAAATAAAGCTGTTCTGCATAAACAAAGCCAAGAACCTGACTTTGGAAAGTGGAAGATGAGTAGAATCATAGACTCATAGAGTTGGAAGAGACCTGGTGGGCCATCCAGTCCAACCTCATTCTTCCAAGAAGCAGGACAATCACATTCAAAGCACCCCTGGCAGATGGCCATCCAGCTTCTGTTTCAAAGCCTCCAAAGAAGGAGCCTCCACCACGCTTCGGGGCAGAGAGTTCCACTGCTGAACAACTCTCACAGTCAGGAAGTTCTTCCTCATGCTCAGGTGGAATCTCCTTTCTTAGAACCATAGAATCCTAGAGTTGGAAGAGACCTCATGGGCCATCCAGTCCAACCTCATTCTTCCAAGAAGCAGGACAATCGCATTCAAACCACCCTCGACAGATGGCCATCCAGCCTCTGTTTAAAAGCCTCCAAAGAAGGAGCCTCCGCCACACTCAAGAACAGATAGTTCCACTGCTGAACAGCTCTCACAGTCAGGAAGTTCTTCCTCATGCTCAGGTGGAATCTCCTTTCTTAGAATCCTAGAGTTGGAAGAGACCTCGTGGGCCATCCAGTCCAACCCCATTCTACTAAGAAGCAAGGCAATCACATTCAAAGCACCCCCAACAGATGGTCATCCAGCCTCTGTTTCAAAACCTCCAAAGAAGGAGGCTCCACCACACTGTTCCATTGCTGAACAGCTCTCACAGTCAGGAAGTTCTTAAGTGGAAGTGGCTGAGGGGGGAAAGGAAGGGTTCTGAGGCCAGGAATGGTGGGAGTTGATGTCCAAAACACCTGGAGGGCCCGAGTTTCTCCATGTCTGGCCCAGATAAAAGGAAGTCCTTGTCCCTCTCTTCTGCTGCTTTGGTCAAACCTCATCTGGAATCATCCCTCTCTTTCACAGAATCATAGTTGGAAGAGACCTCATGGGCCATCCAATCCAACCCCATTCTGCCAAGAAGCAGGAATATTGCATTCAAAGCACCCCTGACAGATGGCCATCCAGCCTCTGTTTAAAGCTTCCAAAGAAGGAGCCTCCACCACACTCCGGGGCAGAGAGTTCCACTGCTGAACAGCTCTCCAGTCAGGAAGTTCTTTCTCCTTCAGAAGACCTTAGGAGGCACGTGTTCCCAGCCAACATGGAATGCCAATCACAGTTGCCCCACAGCACAGCCTTTGTGCCAAGACAGCAATGGGGCAGGAGAACAATGCAGGCACTCATGTTGCAAGTCTTGAACCCAAGGCCTCAAGAGAGGAGGGTGTTCGATCTGATGACGCTAATCAACAGAAGTGGGGGGGGGGGGGGGGGAGAGCTTTTGGTTGCCTGACTGTGGAACCCATTACCCAGAGAGAGAGAGATTTGGGGAAGGGTCTCCATGGTCAACCACCTTCTGCTGGGGGACATGGTGCAGGTCTTAAACCCAGGGCCTCATGAGAGGAGGGTGTTCGATCAGATGGTGCCAAGCCACAGAAGTGGGGGAAGAGACAGCTTTTGGAGAGAGAGAGATTTGGGGAAGGGTCTCTATGGTCATCCCCCTTCTGCTGGGACATGGTGCAGGTCTTGAACCCAGGACCTCAAGAGAGGAGTATACTTGTTCAGCAGTGGAACTCTCTGCCCCGGAGCGTGGTGGAGGCTCCTTCTTTGGAAGCTTTTAAACAGAGGCTGGATGGCCATCTGTCAGGGGTGATTTAAATGCAATATTCCTGCTTCTTGGCAGAATAGGGGTTGGACTGGATGGCCAGGAGGTCTCTTCCAACTCTGTGATTCTATGATTCTATGAAGGGTCTCCATGGTCAACCCCCTTCTGTTGGGACATGGTGGCAGGTCTTGAACCCAGGACCTCAAGAGAGGAGGGTGTTCGATCTGAGAGTGCCAAGCAACGGAAGCAGGGAAAGAGAGCGCTTTTGGTTGTCTGACTATGGAACCCATTGCCTAGAGAGAGAGAGATTTGGGGAAGGGTCTCCATGGTCAGCCCCCTTCTGCTGGGACATGGTGCAGGTCTTGAACCCAGGACCTCAAGAGAGGAGGGTGCTTGATCTCACGGTGCTAAGCCATGGAAGCGGAGGGAAAGAGCACTTTTTTTTGGTCTGACTATGGAACCCATTACCCAGAGAGAGAGGGAGAGATTTGGGGAATGGTCTCCATGGTCAGCCCCCTTCTGCTAGGACATGGTGCAGGTCTTGAACCCCGGTCCTCAAGAGAGGAGGGTCTTCGATCTGATGGCGCCAAGCAACAGAAGTTGGGGGAAAGAGAGCTTTTGGTTGTCTGACTATAGAACCCATTGCCTAGAGAGAGAGAGATTTGGGGAAGGGTCTCCATGGTCAGCCCCCTTCTGCTGGGACATGGTGCAGGTCTTGAACCCAGGACCTCAAGAGAGGAGGGTGCTTGATCTCACGGTGCTAAGCCATGGAAGCGGAGGGAAAGAGCACTAGCACTTTTTTTTGGTCTGACTATGGAACCCATTACCCAGAGAGAGAGGGAGAGATTTGGGGAATGGTCTCCATGGTCAGCCCCCTTCTGCTAGGACATGGTGCAGGTCTTGAACCCCGGTCCTCAAGAGAGGAGGGTGTTTGAGCTGATGGCGCTAAGCAACAGAAGTGGGGGGAAAGAGAGCTTTTGGTTGTTTGACTATGGAACCCATTACCCAGAGAGAGAGAGATTTGGGGAAGAGTCTCCATGGTCAGTCCCTTTCTACTGGGACATGGTCCAGGTCTTGAACCCAGGGGGGGTGCTTGATCTGACGGTGCTAAGCAATGGAAGCGGGGGGGGGGGGGAGAGCACTTTTGGTTGCCTGACTATGGAACCCATTGCCCAGACAGAGAGAGAGAGAAATTTGGGGAAGGGTCTCCATGGTCAGCCTCCTTCTGCTGGAGAAGCTCTAGTTGGAGATATTGCATGGGGGGGGGGGTCAGTTGGAGAGAAGGCATCTCATTGTAAAGTTTCCAGCTGTCCTCCTGCCTTGGAGGTGGAGCAGTGGTGGGGAGGGGGTCAACAAAGGGTGGGGGTCCCCCTTCCTCCCTTCTGTCCCCTTTGCTTTCCTCAAAGTGCCCTGCTTTTCGTGATGAGTGTGACTGTCTCTGTCTCTCTGACGGTGCCAAGCCACAGAAGTGGGGGAAGAGAGAGCTTTTGGTTGTCTGACTATGGAACCCATTACCCAGAGAGAGAGATTTGGGGAAGGGTCTCCATGATCAGCCCCCTTCTGCCGGGGAAGCTGTAGTAGGAGATATTGCATCGAGAGGAGGGTCCATTGTGGGGGAGGCATCTCTTTGTAAAGTTTCCAGCTCTCCTCCTGCCTTGGAGGTGGAGCAGTGGTGGGGAGGGGGTGAATAAAGGGTGGGGGTCCCCCTTCTTCCCTTCCGTCCCCTTTGCTTTCCTCAAAGCGCCCTGCGTTTCGTGGTGAGTGTGACTGTCTCTGTCTCTCTGATGGTGCTAAGCAATGGAAGCGGGGGGAAAGAGCACTTTTGGTTGTCTGACTATGGAACCCATTACCCAGAGAGAGAGAGATTTGGGGAAGGGTCTCCATGATCAGCCCCCTTCTGCAGGGGAAGCTCTAGTTGGCGATATTGCATCGAGAGGGGGGTCCATTGTGGAGGAGGCATCTCATTGTAAAGTTTCCAGCTGTCCTCCTGCCTTGGAGGTGGAGCAGTGGTGGGGAGGGGGTGGATAAAGGGTGGGGGTCCCCCTTCTTCCCTTCTGTCCCCTTTGCTTTCCTCAAAGCACCCTGCTTTTTGTGGTGAGTGTGACTGTCTCTGACTCTCTGACGGTGCTAAGCAATGGAAGCGGGGGGGGGGGGGGGAAAGAGCACTTTTGGTTGCCTGACTATGGAACCCATTACCGAGAGAGAGAGAGATTTGGGGAAGGGTCTCCATGATCAGTCCCCTTCTGCCGGGGAAGCTCTAGTTGGAGATATTGCATCGAGAGGAGGGTCCATTGTGGAGGAGGCATCTCTTTGTAAAGTTTCCAGCTGTCCTCCTGCCTTGGAGTTGGAGCAGTGGTGGGGAGGGGGTCAACAAAGGGTGGGGGTCCCCCTTCCTCCCTTCCGTCCCCTTTGCTTTCCTCAAAGCGCCCTGCGTTTCGTGGTGAGTGTGACTGCCTCTGTCTCTCTGCTGCTGGTGGTGTGCTGTCCTTGCTGCCCAGAGATGTTCTATTTATGAGCCTTTGCATCATTCATTGGCTGGGATGCCATCATCCTCTCGGATCCAGAGGGCAGCGGAGGATGTCCAAGGGAGAGGGCAGGAGAGACCTTTCGCTCCCCAGAATGGACAATGAGCCAGGCCGGCGGCTGGCATGAGAATGCCTGCCGGGAGACAGAGACCCTCCTTGACCCCTGCATCAAGTGTCCAGATCAAGGAAAGTCCTAGCCCAGTGTTTCTCAACCTGGGGGTCGTGACCTCTGGGGGGAGGTTGCGGGGGGGGGGGGGGGTTATAGTGGTCACTATCGTGGTCACCAAAGACCTCCAGAAAACACATATTTCTGATGGTCTTAGGAACCCCTTTGGCAGAGAAGGCTGAAGATCTCGCCGCCTGTTTTTCTCTTCCTTTTGGGTATTGGTGAACTACAACTCCCAGAATTCAAAAACAGCCCCCTCCCCAACCCCACCAGTATTCAGTGTTGGCCATGTAGGTAGTGTGCCAAGTTTGGTGCAGATCCATTGTGAGCTGGGTTCAGAATGCTCTTTGATTGTAGGTGAACTATAAATCCCAGCAACTATAGATCCCAAACGTCAAGGTCTATTTTCCCCAAACTCCACCAGTGGACTCGAATGACTCTTTCCTTCTCTGAAGAAGAGGCTGGATGGCCATCTGTTGGGAGGGCTTGGATGGTGCCTTCCTACCTGGCAGAAAGAAGAGACTTGGGCTGGATGATCTTTGAGGATCCCTTCGAACAATAGTGGAATAAGGACTGTCCTGGTGGAGTCTACTTCTCTGGAGGCTTTGAAACACGACTTGGATGGCCATCTGTCAGGAGGGCTTGCATAGTAGCTTCCCACCTGGCAGAAAGAAGGGCCTTGGGCTGAATGATCTTTGGGAATTCCTTCCAACTATAGTTGAATAAGAACTGTCCTGGTGGGGTCTCCTTCTCTGGAGGCTTTGAAACACGACTTGGATGGCCATCTGTCAGGAGGGCTTGGATGGTAGCTTCCCACCTGGCAGAAAGAAGAGACTTGGGTTGGATGATCTTTGGGGATCCCTTCCAACGATAGTGGAATATGGACTGCCCAGGCGGAGTCTCCTTCTCTGGAGACTTTGAAACACGACTTGGATGGCCATCTGTCAGGAGGGCTTGGATGGTGCCTTCTCGTATGGCAGAAAGAAGGGACTTGGGCTGGATGACCTTTGGGGATCCCTTCCTACCAGAGTGGAATGCACTTGGGCAGGTTGATCTTTGGGGATCCCTTTCAACTGTAGTGGAATACGGACTGCCCTGGTGGAGTCTCCTCTAGATTCTTTGAAACACGACTTGGATGGCCATTTGCCAGGAGGGCTTGGATGGTGCCTTCCAACTGGCAGAAAGAAGGGCCTTGGGCTGGATGACCTTTGGGGATCCCTTCAAACAATCGTGGAATACGGACTGTTCTGGTGTCTACTTCTCTGGAGGCTTTGAAACACGACCTGGATGACCATCTGTCAGGAGGGCTTGGATGGTGCCTCCCACCTGGCAGAAAGAAGGGGTTGGAGTGGATGAGCCTTGGAGTCTCTATGCCCAGGAGTGTTGAGTCCTCACCAAACTACATATCCCAGGAGTCCCTGGCATTGAGCCATGGCAGTCAAAGTGGGGTCAACTGCACTTGTTCTATAGTGTAGACCAGGCATGGGCAAACTCTGGCCTTCCAGGTGTTTTGGACTCCAACTCCCACAATTCCTAACAGCCTCAGGCCCTTTCCTTTTCCCCTTCAGCCACTTAAGCGGAAATGACCTGAGGCTGTTAGGAATTGTGGGAGTTGGAGTCCAAAACACCTGGAGGGCCAGAGTTTGCCCATTCCTGGTGTAGACACTGGCTGAGTGGTCAATGTAAACAAGATGGCAGGGCTCCCTGGGCATTGCATGTGGCCGAAGGAGGGGGACTGACCGCCCACCTCTCCTGCTTGAGGGACTCCGCTGGTCCAGGCCGGCCAGGAGGGAACCTGGAGTGAAGAAGGAGAAGAAGGAGGAGAAGGAGGAGAAGGGAGCGCCACTGCAACCAAGGCAGCCGAGGCAGCAGCAAATTTATGATGCCGGCTCCGAATCCCCAATCCCATCGCGGGCCAATCTGTCTTCCTGGCGCTGAGGATGGAATTAAATTATTGTAAAATAAATCTGTAAAAATGATGGAAAGAGTGTCGGCAGCAGTGAAGGGGGGGGGGCGGGGAGGGGGGCCCTGACAGATGGACCGGCCGCCTCGTCAAGCGCCAGAGCCTCCGGTGGCACCCTGGCAAAGCGGGGGGGGGGGGGGGGGGAGATGGAGAGGAAGGGGAAGAAGAAGAGGAAAAGGAGGAGGGAAAGAGGAAGAAGAGGGGGAAGAGGAAGAAGTAAAGGGAGAGGAAAAGGAGGAAGGAACTATGAAGAAGAGGAGGAGGAGAGGAAGAAGAACAGTAAGAAGAGGAAAAGGAGGAGGGAGAAGAGGGGGAGGAAAAGGCGGAGGAAGAGGAGGAGAGGAGGGAGGAGGAAGAGGAAGAAGAAAAGGGGAGGAAAAGGAGAAGGGAAAGAGGAGGAGGAGAGGGAAGAGGAGGAAGAAGACGAGGAGGAAGAAGACGAGGAGGAGCAGGAAAAGGAGGAGGAAGAGGGAAAGAGGAAGAAGAGGGGAGGAGGAAGAAGTAAAGGAGAGGTAAAGGAGGAGGAGGAGAGGAAGAAGAGGAAGAAGAAGAAAAGGAGGAGGGGAGGGGGGAGAAGAGGCGGAAGAAGAGGGGAAGGGAAAAGGCTGAGGAACAGGAGGAGAGGGGGAGGAGGAAGAGGAAGAAGAAAAGGGGAGGAAAAAGAGAAGGGGAGGAGGAGGAGGAAGAGGGAAAAGAAGATGAGGAAAGAAGGAGGGGGGAAGAGGAACAAGATCAAAGCACCTCTGACAGATGACCATCCAGCTCTGCTTAAAAGGAGGAAAGGGGAGAGGAGGAAGAAGAGAAGAGGAAGATTAAGAAGAGGAGAAAAAGGAGGAAGAAGAAAGGGGGGAAAGAGGAGGGGGGAAAGAAGAAGAAGAAGAAAGGAAGAAAGGAAGAAAGGAAGAAGAAGAAGAAAGGAAGAAAGGAAGAAGAAGAGGAAGAAGAAGAAGAAGAAGAAAGGAAGAAGAAGAAGAAGAAGAAGAAAGGAAGAAGAAGAAGAAAGGAAGAAAGGAAGAAAGGAAGAAGAAGAAGAAAGGAAGAAAGGAAGAAAGGAAGAAGAAGAAGAAGAAGAAGAAGAAGAAGAAGAAGGGAAGAAAGGAAGAAGAAGAAGAAAGGAAGAAAGGAAGAAAGGAAGAAGAAGAAGAAGAAAGGAAGAAAGGAAGAAAGGAAGAAGAAGAAGAAGAAGAAGAAGAAGAAGAAGAAGGGAAGAAAGGAAGAAGAAGAAGAAGGGAAGAAAGGAAGAAGAAGAAAGGAAGAAAGGAAGAAAGGAAGAAGAAGAAAGGAAGAAGAAGAAAGGAAGAAGAAGAAAGGAAGAAGAAGAAAGGAAGAAGAAGAAGAAGAAGAAGAAGAAGAAGAAGAAAGGAAGAAGAAGAAGAAGAAAGGAAGAAGAAGAAGAAGAAGAAGAAGAAGAAGAAGAAAGGAAGAAGAGGAAAAGGAGAAAGGGAGGGGGAAGAAGAGGACAAAGAAAACGGGAAGGAAAAGGAGAAGTAGGAGGAGGAGAGGGAGGAGAAGGAAGAAGAGGGAAGAAGAGGAGGATCATAGAATTACAGAGTTGGAAGGGACCACATGGACCATCTAATCCAACCCCATTCTGCCAAGTAGGAAAAGCACCATCAAAGTACCCCAGATGGATGACCATCCAGCTCTGTTTAAAAAGAGGAGGAAAAATGATGGAAAGAATGTATAAGCCATGTATAAGTATGTGAGAGGAAGTCCTAGGTAAGAGGGCGCAAGCTTCCTTTCTTCTGCCCTGGAGTCTAGGACATGAAACAATGGCTTCAAACGACAAGAAAGGAGGTTCCACCTGAACATGAGGAAGAACTTCCTGACTGTGTGAGAGAGCCGTTCAGCAGTGGAACTCTCTGCCCCGGAGTGTGGTGGAGGCTCCTTCTTTGGAGGCTTTGAAACAGAGGCTGGATGGCCATCTGTCAGGGGTGCTTTGAATGCAATATTCCTGCTTCTTGGCAGAATGGGGTTGGACTGGATGATGGCCCAGGAGGTCTCTTCCAACTCTAGGATTCTATGAAAGGGGAGAGGAGGAAGATGAGGAGTGTCTAGATCTAAGGAAGTCCTGCTACCCCTCTATTCTGCTTTGGTTAGACCACTTTACCTGGAATATTGTGTCCAATTCTGGGCACCACAATTCAAGAGAGATATTGACTCTAAGCTGGAATGTGTCCAGAGAAGGGCGACTAAAATGATAAAAGGTCTGGAGAACAAGCCCTATGAGGAGTGGCTTAAGGAGCTGGGCATGTTTAGTCTGAAGAACAGAAGGATGAGAGGAGATGTGATGAGGGCCATGGATAAATATGTGAGAGGAAGTCATAGGGAGGAGGAGGGAGCAAGCTTCCTTTCTGCTTCCCTGGAGACTAGGACGCAATGGAACAATGGCTTCAAACTACAAGGGAGGAGGGGATTCCACCTGAACATGAGGAAAAACTTCCTGACTGTGAGAGCCGTTCAGCAGTGGAACTCTCTGCCCCGGAGGGAGTGTGGTGGAGGCTCCTTCTTTGGAAGCTTTGAAACAGAGGCTGGATGGCCATCTGTCGGGGGTGCTTTAAAGGCAATTTTCCAGCTTCTTGGTAGAATGGGGTGGGACTGGATGGCCCACCAGGTCTCTTCCAACTCTTTGATTCTATGATTCCCTCCCCATCCTTGCAAGAGTGCCTGACTACAAGAGAGGAGATTCCATCTGAACGTTAGGAAGAACTTCCTGACTGTGAGAGCCGTTCAGCAGTGGAACTCTCTGCCCCGGAGGGAGTGTGGTGGAGGCTCCTTCTATGGAAACTTTGAAACAGAGGCTGGATGGCCATCTGTCAGGGGTGCTTTGAATGCAATATTCCTGCTTCTTGGCAGAATGGAGTTGGACTGGATGGCCCAGGAGGTCTCTTCCAACTCTTTGATTCTATGATTCTAGGTGGAATCTCCTCTCTTGTAGTTTGAAGCCATTGCTCCGTTACGCCCGAGTCTCCAAGGAAGGAGAAAGGAAGCCTGCTCCCTCCTCCTCCTCCCTGTGGCTTCCTCTCACCTATTTATACATGGGTCTCATCATATCTCCTCTCAGCCTTCTCTTCTTCAGGCTAAACATGCCCAGCTCCTTAAGCCGCTCCTCATAGGGCTTGTTCTCCAGATTCCGAAGAGGAGGAGGGGAAGGAGGAAGAGGAAGGTGGAGGGGATAACTATCAACTGGGAGGTATGTGTGCAGGTGCATCTGGGTGCATCCGGCTTCTGGGCAGGTCTATGCCATCAAAATGCCATCAAAATGGAGACAACTCACCACCACGCGGATACTGGGGCCCAAAAGGGGAGACTCAGTATCCGCGGTTGGAGAAACGCAGATCCGGCCTTCCCAGAATGCCAGGAAGGCATCCCGGGCAGGCCTGCAGTCCCCTGCGGCCTGGAAAAGGTTAGTTTCATGCGTTTTAGAAAGCTCAGGCAAGGAAAGACACAAAGTATCAAGCCAGAGAGTTAAAAGTTGCAATTTCATTAATCTTTATTTGGGGTTGGTTACAAAGTAGGGACTGGGTTGTTGTTGTTCATTCGTTCAGTCGTCTCCGACTCTTCGTGACCTCATGGACCAGCCTACGCCAGAGCTCCCTGTCGGCCGTTACCACCCCCAGCTCCCTCAAGGTCAGTCCAGTCCCTTCAAGGATGCCATCCCTCCATCTTGCCCTTGGTCGGCCCCTCTTCCTTTTGCCTTCCACTTTCCCCAGCATAATTGTCTTCTCTAGGCTTTCCTGTCTTCTCATGATGTGGCCAAAGGACTTCCGCTTTCCCTCTAGTCTCCTTCCCTCCAGTGAGCAGCCGGGCTTTCTTTCCTGGAGGATGGACTGGTTGGATCTTCTCGCAGTCCAAGGCACTCTCAGCACTTTCCTCCAACACCACAGCTCAAAAGCCTCTCTCTTCCTTGGCTCAGCCTTCCCGAAGGTCCAGCTCTCACCTCCGTAGGTGACTACAGGGAATGCCATGGCTTGGACTGGGCAATGGATCTTGGTTGCCAGTCTGATGTCTCTACTCTTCACTATTTTATCGAGACTGGACATTGCTCTCCTCCCAAGAAGGAAGCGTCTTCTGATTTCCTGGCCACAGTCTGCATCTGCAGTAATCTTTGCACCTAGAAATACAAAGTAGGGACTGGGTAGGAAAGTGAAAAGAGAAAGCACAGGGCCGTTTTGAGTCCCTGGTTGAGCTCGCTGTTGGGGCACATTTCATCAGTTGGTCCCAATCTTTGCACCCAGGAACTGCGGAACTCCCTGCTGCAGGTCAAATAAAATTAAAAGCAAGGGTCTGAGCTGCCAACCCTGTCCTCCTTGGCAAAGGCGTCAGAGACAATCCTGAGGACTCCATCTCCATTCTCCAACTGGCCGGGGATTGGGACCTGGCCTGCAGGTGTGCAAGCAGGGTTCAAGGGGCCAAAGGGAGGTGCATTGGTCAGGACCCCCTGTCTCACACATTCGGGGATGCCTTCAGGCCCCAGGCCAGACCCCCCCCCCAACTAGGCCAGAAGGGCCCCCAAAGCGCGGCCTCCCAGGGAGCGAATGAGCGAGCGGCCAAGAGAGCGGCCTATCGATCTGCCCGGCTGTTAAGCTGATGATTGCCAGCCTGGCAGGCCTTACTAAGCACCGCCAGGCCGCCTGCCAGGGGAGAGCCTGATCAATCACCGCCCTCGGACTGATGGACGGATGGACGGACGGATGGATGGACGGCTCTCCAGCCAGGATCCCTCTGGAGGGTCAGTCAAGGGAGGGAGGGAGGGAGGGAGGGGGGAGGGCCAGGAGCAGCCTACAGGTCCAAGGGGGCCAAAAAGCAGCACCCTAACCATTCTGCATGCAAGCAGCACCCTGCAGGAAGGAAAAGGGACCCCAAGGGCCATCTAGACCAGCCCCTTTCTTTCTGGCTGACAGGCAGGAAGACATAGGGAAGGAGGGGGGGAAGGGCCAGGAACAACCCACAGGTCCAAGGGGGCAGGATGTGCCCAAGAGGGGTCAAAGAGCAGCACCCTAACCATTCTGCATGCAAACAGCAACCTGCAGGAAGTTAAAGGGACCCCAAGGGCCATCTAGACCACTCTCTTCTTTCTGGCTGACAGGCAGGAAGACATAGGGAAGGAGGGGGGGGGGGGGAAAGGGCCAGGAACGACCCACAGGTCCAAGGGGGCAGGATGTGTCCAAGAGGGGTCAAAGAGCAGCACCCTAACCATTCTGCATGCAAGCAGCACCCTGCAGGAAGGAAAAGGGAGCCCAAGGGCCATCTAGACCAGCCCCTTTCTTTCTGCGTGACAGGCAGGAAGACATAGGGAAGGAGGGGGGGGGGGAAGGGCCAGGAACAGCCCACAGGTCCAAGGGGGCAGGATGTGCCCAAGAGGGGTCAAAGAGCAGCACCCTAACCATTCTGCATGCAAGCAGCAACCTGTAGGAAGTAAAAGGGACCCCAAGGACCATCTAGACCAACCCCTTTCTTTCTGACAGGCATGGTTAAAGCACTCTTAAGAGATGCCCGCCCAATGAACTATTGTCCATATTCCACCTTCAAAGAGTTGCATGCAAGCACAGAGTTGGAAGGGACCTCAAAGGCCATCTAGTCCAACCCTCTTCTTCTTGAGAGGAAGTCCTAGGGAGGAGGGAGTAGGCTTCCTTTCTGCTGCCCGGGAGACTAGGCTGCAATGGAGCCATGGCTTCAAACTACAAGAAAGGAAAAAGATTCCACCTGAACATGAAGAACTTCCTGACTAGGAGAACCGTTCAGAAGTGGAACTCTCTCTCTGCCCCGGAGTGTGGTGGAGGTCCTTCTTGGGAAGCTTTTAAACAGAGGCTGGATGGCCATCTGTCAGGGGTGCTCTGAATGCAATTTTCCTGCTTCTTGGCAAAATGGGGTTGGACTGGATGATGGCCCAGGAGGTCTCTTCCAACTCTAGGATTCTAGGATTCTAGGCATCAGCCTGCTGGGAGATGCAGTCCAGCTCAGCTCCAACCATGAGGAGGTTCTTCCTAATGTTTCGGTGGTGCCTCTTCCCTTGCCATCTGAATGTTTGTGTTGGGGTCCTGTACCTTTGCTTGTTTACATATCAGAAAGGAAACCTTGTGGAGGAGGAGAAGGAAGAGGCCAGCTTGTTTTCTGCTGCTCCAGAAACCCGGAACACAAGGCAGCCGTGGCTTCCAAGGGCAGGAAGAGAGATTCCACCCAACTGTTTGGAAGACTGCTCTGACGGGAAGGATCCAAAGTGGAGGATCCTGTCCTGTGGAGTCTCCTCTTTCTCTGGAGGGTTTTCAGCAGACGTTGGGGGGCTGGAGGGCTTGGATTGTGCCTTCCTTCCTTCCTCCTCCCTCACTTCCTTCCTCCTTCCCTTCCTCCCTTCTGTCCTTCTTTCCTTATTTCCTTCCTCCCTTTATCCCTAACTTCCCTCCACACTTCCTTCCTTCCTCCTTCCCTTCCTCACTTCCTTCTATATTTCCTTGCTCACTTCCCTTCCATCCTTCCTACCTTATTTCCTTGCTCACTTCCTTCCTTCCACCTTCCCCTCCTCACTTACTTCCGTCCTTCCTTTATTCCTCACTTCCCTCCTCACTTCCTCCTTCCCTTCATTATTTCCTTCCTCACTACCTTCCTCCTTTCCTCCCTCCTTCCCTCCCTCTCTTCTTCCCTTCCTCACTTCTTTCCCTATTTCCTTCCTCACTTCCTTCGTCCTTCCCTTCCTCACTTCCTTACTACCTTATTTCCTGGAGTACTTCCTTCCTTCCTTCCGTCCTTCCTTCCTCCCCCTTCCTTCCTTTATTCCTCACTTCCTCCTTCCCTTCCTTATTTCCTTCCTCACTACCTTCCTTCCTCCTTTCCTCACTTTCCTCCTTCCTCCCTTCCTTCCTTCCTTTCTTCCTCCCTCCCTCTCTCCCTCCCTCATGTCCTTCCAAAAGAGGGCTGGACTGGATGTCCTCTGGGGCTCCCTTCCAATTCTGAGAGTCCTCCACTCACCTCTCCTTGCCGGCTCTGATCTAGGGTTAACGCCCCCCCTTCTCTTTCCTGCCCCCTTTCTGCATGGGGGGGGGGGTGTGAGGGAGGGAGTGGGCGAGGGGGCGCCAAGGCCAATCCCCCCGCTCTCCGCTCGGCTGAGCTCCAGGCGCCCCCTCCCACAAATCCCAGCCTGGTTTAAAAATACACCTCTCCCCCGCCCGCCCGCCCCTCCCTCCCCAATCGATGGCGGCGATTTCACGCTCGGCGGGGCCACACCGTTTAGCGGCGGAGGCGGAGGGAAGGGGAGGGGAGGGGAGGGGCGCCTGGGGAGGGGGGGGGTCCCAGATTCCCAGATTCCCTCCTCTGACTGAAACCCCCTCCCCTTTCCCTGCCCTTCCCAGCCCAGAGCTTCTTGCATTGCTTTGGCTGGCAATGGGAAAGGAGACGGCGGCAGCGTGCCCCCCCCCCACCCCCCCACACACACACTTCCCCATTCCCAGGAATTATCATCATCATCATCCTCATCATCATCATTATTTACACCCGGCTTTATCTCCCCAAAAGGGATTCAAAAGCAGCTTATTTATTTATTTGTTGTTGTTGTTCATTCGTTCAGTCGCTTCCGGCTCTTCTTGACCTCCTGGGCCATCCCACGCCAGAGCTCCCTGTCGGCCATCACCACCCCCAGCTCCTTCAAGGTCAAGCCAATCAGTTCAAGGATGCCATCCATCCATCTTGCCCTTGGTCGGCCCCTCTTCCTTTTTCCTTCCATTTCCCCCAGCATCATTGTCATCTCCAAGCTTTCCTGTCTCATTATGTGGCCAAAGGACTTCAAGTTCAAATAAATTTATTTCTGTACCACATTTATACTTACTTATTTACTTTTTTGCTTAGGTGATCCCTCATTGTCCGAGTAGGATAATCCTCCAGAGTGAGTCCGTAGGTGACTGTGGAGCCCTATTCTTGCTCTGCATGTTCTCCCGCAGTGAGGGCATTGGCCTCCCTCTTGGCACATTTCTCTCTTTCACCCTCCATTTGTGCCTCTTCAAATGCTGCAGCACTGCTGGTCACAGCTGACCTCCAGCTGGAGCGCTCAAGGGCCAGGGCTTCCCAGTTCTCAGTGTCTATGCCAGAGTTTTTAAGGTTGGCTTGGAGCCCATCTTTCAATCTCTTTTCCTGTCCTCCAACATTTCGTTTCCATTCTTGAATTGTGGTGCCCAGAATTGGACACAATATTCCAGGTAACGTGGTCTAACCAAGGAAGAATAGAGCATGGGGAGCATGACTTCCTTAGATCTAGACACTAGGCTCCTCTTGATGGGGGCCAAAATCCCATTGGCTTTTTTTGCCGCCACATCACATTCCTGGCTCATGTTTAACTTGTTGTCCACGAGGACTCCAAGATCTCTTTCACACGTCCTGCTCTTGAACCAGGCATTGTCCCCCATTCTGTCTCTTTGCATTCTGTATCTTTGCATCTTTGCAGGAAGTGAGGACGACACTGGCTTGGAGGAGTCAGGGGGCCCTTGGTCTGGAAGGGGCATCAGAGGTCATCTAGTCCAGCCCCTTCCAGGTCTTGAAACGTGGCTGGCTTTCAGGCCCCCTTCTCTCAGCCTTCTCTTCTCCAAGTTCAGCTTCCCTGAGAGGGATTCATAGTATCCAGACCTTTGGGCATTTTGATCACCTTCCTTCAGACCACTTCCCTCTTGCCCATCTCCAGATGCTGAATGGCTTTGCCCAGAACTGGACACAGGGTTAGTATTCTTCCAAGTTGGGAGGTCAACACAGAATAGAGTGGGACTGGGACAGTCCACCCTTGCCAAAGCAGACTGGGGACCCCTATGACCCCTGATGCTATTCTGAGGAGGGGGAGCAGCTGCATGCAGACTCCCCCCCCCCACCTCTGAAGCAAGCAATGGCCCTGCCCCCTCTCCTCCCCCCCCCCCCCCCCGCCCCAGTGTTCCCAGTATTATGGCTTTCCAGCTGCGGGAACAGGTAAGGGCACAAATGAGGTGTCATGCTGTATTCTGAGGAGGGGGAGCGGCTGCATGCAGACCCCCCCCACCTCTGAAGCAAGCAATGGCCCTTCCCCCTCTACCCCCCCCCCCCAGTGTTCCCAGTGCTTTCCAGCTGCAGGAACAGGCATGGGCACAAATGAGGTGTCATGCTGTATTCTGAGGAGGGGGAGCGGCTGCATGCAGACCCCCCCCACCTCTGAAGCAAGCAATGGCCCTGTCCCTTATCCCCCCCCCCCCCACCCCAGTGTTCCCAGTATTATTACTTTCCAGCTGCGGGAACAGGCATGGGCACAAATGAGGTGTCATGCTGTATTCTGAGGAGGGGGAGCGGCTGCATGCAGACCCCCCCCCACCTCTGAAGCAAGCAATGGCCCTGTCCCCTATCCCCCCCCCCCCCCAGTGTTCCCAGTATTATTGCTTTCCAGCTGCGGGAACAGGTATGGGCACAAATGAGGTGTCATGCTGCATGCAAAAGCAATGCACCACAGAGACCCATGGGGAGCACATCTGTGTTAAATGCACACCATGTTTCTGCACCCTTAATTGTGCTGCCACTCAAGGCAAGGGTTGCATGGCACCATCGATGTGTACGAGGTTTGTGCCACGTCCCAACTCATGCCACATCTGGAGGGAGTGGTCCTTGGTAGGGTCTGGGGTCCTGCCATGAAGTGGGGTGCCCGTGGCATGCTCAGCATCAAGACTCCAAGCAAAAAAAGCAGGGCGAGGTGCTGTGGGCGAGGCCTCCTCAGAGCGGCTCCTGAGTGCTCCTTGGCTGGTTTTTTTTGGGTGCCAAATTAAGCAGATGGAGGGGAGAAAAATCACTTGAGCACCTCCGCTCTTGTTCGCTCTCTCTCACTCTCGCTCAAGGGAGTCAACAAATGCTGAATGTGCCTTGAAGGCTCCCTTGGGCCCTGGAAGGCGGGCGGGCAGGCGGGAGAGAGGTGATCCAGCCAAGGAAGGAAGGAAGGAAGGAAAGGAGGAAGCAAGGAAGGAAGGGAAAGGCTGCTTGGTGCCGCTGCAGCCTGGCTTTGGAGCAGGAAAGGCTCTCTCTGGCTTAAGCGGCTGAGCGGGGAAAGGAAGGGGCCTGAGGCTGTTAGGAATGGTGGGACATGCAATCCAAAACACCTGGAGGGCCCAAATTTGTCCATGCCTCTTCTAGTGCTAGCAGTAGAGTGAATGAGCTTCAGCAATTACAGTTGCTGATGACTGAAGTACCTATCCTCGCCTTCAAAACAAACACAAAGGTGGGAAAGGAAAGAGCCAGAGGCTGTTAGGAATGGTGGGAGTTGAACTCCAAAACACCTGGAGAGCCCAAATTTGTCCATGCCTCTTCTAGTGCTAGCAGTAGAGTGAATGAGCTTCAGCAATTACAGCTACTGCTGGCTGAAGTACCTAGCCTTGCCTTCAAAACAAACACTCGCACAGGCTGAGGGGGAAAAGGAAAAGGACTGAGGCTCTTAGGAATGGTGGGACTTGCAATCCAAAACACCTGGAGGGCCCAAATTTGTCCATGCCTCTTCTAGTGCTAGCAGTAGAGTGAATGAGCTTCAGCAATTACAGCTACTGCTGGCTGAAGTACCTAGCCTTGCCTTCAAAACAAACACAAAGGTGGGAAAGGAAAGGGTCTGAGGCTGTTAGGAATGGTGGGAGTTGGAGTCCACAGACCTGGAGGGAGGGCCCAAGTTGGACCATGCTTGTTCTAGTGCCAGAAGTTCTAGTGAATGAGCTTCAGCAATGACAGTTGCTGCTGGCTCAAGTACCTAGCCTCGCCTTCAAAACAAACAACTGTAACTGAAGCTCATTCACTCTCCTGCTGGCACTAGAAGAGGCATGGACAAACTTGGGCCCTCCCTCCAGGTGTTTTGGACTTCAACTCCCACAATTCCTCACTTAAGCGGCTAAGGGGGAAAGGACAGGACCTGAGGCTGCTAGGAATGATGGGAGTTGAAGTCCAAAACACCTGGAGGGCTGAAGTTGGCCCATGCCTGCTGTAACCTGTTGTTGATCCTGCCCATGTGACAGGAAAGAGGCAAGGCATGGTCCAAGGAGGGTGGGTCCTGTGGTTGCCATATTTGCCCACCTGCTTGCCTTTAAGTTGAAGCTTAATCCAGACAAGACAGAGGTCCTCCTGGTCAGTTGCGGAACCGACTGGGGTATTAGGTGGCAATTTGTGCTCAACAGGGTTACACTCCCCCTGAAGGCACATGTTCATAGCTTGGGGGTCCTCCTGGACTCTACGCTATCACTTGATGCTCAGGTGTCAGCAGTGGCCAGGAGGGCCTTTGCACAACTCAAACTTGTGCACCAGCTGCGACCATACCTCATGAAGTCTGACTTGGCCAGGGTGGTCCATGCCTTGGTTACATCCAAGCTGGACTACTGCAATGCGCTCTACATGGGGCTGCCCTTGAAGATGGCCCGTAAGTTTGATCTGGTACAGCGGGAGGCAGCCAGGTTCCTTACTGGAGCAAGCTATAGGGAGCATGTTGTTGTTCATTTGTTCAGTCGTCTCCGACTCTTCGTGACGTCATGGACCAGCCCACGCCAGAGCTCCCTGTCGGCCGTCACCACCCCCAGCTCCTTCAAGGTCAGTCCAGTCACTTCAAGGATGCCATCCATCCATCTTGCCCTTGGTCGGCCCCTCTTCCTTTTACCTTCCTCTTTCCCTAGCATAATTGTCTTCTCTAGGCTTTGCTGTCTCCTCATGATGTGGCCAAAGGACTTCAACTTTGTCTCTAGTCTTCCCTCCAATGAGCAGCCGGGCTTTCTTTCCTGGAGGATGGACTGGTTGGATCTTCTCGCAGTCCAAGGCACTCTCGGCACTTTCCTCCAACACCACAGCTCAAAAGCATCTCTCTTCCTCCGCTCAGCCTTCCCTCAGGTCCAGCTCTCACATCCGTAGGTGACTACAGGGAAGACCATGGCTTTGACTAGGCAATGGATCTTTGTTGCCAAAGATCCGCCTTGTCATAGGGAGTATACAACACCCCTATTAAAACAGCTTCATTGGCTGCCGATAAGTTGCCGAGCCAAATTCAAGGTCAACTAAAATGCCCACACCCAGCTCCAACAGACAAGAGCTCCTCCTCCCACTCCGGACACTCCACAAACCCAGTTTCCAACACACCCCACAACCTCCGAGGACGCCTGCCACAGATGCAGGCGAAACGTCAGGAGAGAACCCTTCCTGGTCCACCATAAAACACACCCACCCACCTGGCAAGTCCCACTTTCTCAGCCTCATAGGGAGAACACAAAGGGGAGGAACTCCTCAGGGCAGACCTAGAATAGAATCATAGAATCCTAGAATCAAAGAGTTGGAAGAGACCTCCTGGGCCATCCAGTCCAACCCCTGCCAAGAAGCAGGAATATTGCATTCAAAGCACCCCTGACAGATGGCCATCCAGCCTCTGCTTAAAAGCTTCCAAAGAAGGAGCCTCCACCACACTCCCTCCGGGGCATAGAGTTCCACTGCTGAACGGCTCTAACATAGAATCCTAGAGTTGGAAGAGACCTCCTGGGCCATCATCCAGTCCAACCCCATTCTGCCAAGAAGCAGGAATATTGCATTCAAAGCACCCCTGACAGATGGCCATCCATCCCCTGTTTAAAAGCTTCCAAAGAAGGAGCCTCCACCACACACCGGGGCAGAGAGTTCCACTGCTGAACGGCTCTAACATAGAATCCTAGAGTTGGAAGAGACCTCCTGGGCCATCATCCAGTCCAACCCCATTCTGCCAAGAAGCAGGAATATTGCATTCAAAGCACCCCTGACAGATGGCCACCCAGCCCCTGTTTAAAAGCTTCCAAAGAAGGAGCCTCCACCACACTCCCTCCGGGGCAGAGAGTTCCACTGCTGAACGGCTCTCACATTGCCAAGACAATGCTAGGAAAAGGCTGGCATAAGCCACAGCTGACCCGCAGGCACATGGCCATGGAAAGCGTTTGCTCCCCGAGAGAGGTCTGCCTGTGCGCAGGAGAGGCCTCAGCCAGAGAGCCAGGTTGCAAATTGGAATTGACAAGGAGGCAGCCGGGGATCACCTGCTTAGCCCAAATGAATGCAGACCTGCAAGGCCAGAGGAAGCGCATCCCAATGCACGGGAGGGAGGCTCGCTGAGGTGCTCTCTCTCTCTCTCTCTCTCCCCGACACGTCTTGCCATCATTTCTGAGAAAGACTGGAGCGCCGGTTGAGGTGCCAGCAGAGATGATGAGCCAACATTATCCCTCACAAAAAATAGATCTGGGAGAAAAGAGGCCACTCGGCCTGACCTCAATACCAGGAACCATTTCGAAGCACGTTCTCCAGGAGTCGGTTGGCCAACCTCGGAGGAAGAAGCAGGAGAAAACCTTGCCAAGACAACTCCTCTCTCTTCCCTGGCTTGGTTCCCCATTGCAGCGCATGGCAGGGATGCTCTAGATGCCATTGATCTGGGTTTAAGGTTCCCCATGGACATACTTTGAGGAGTAACCCGGCTAAATAGGGAATAGATGGGAACACCATCAGAAGGAGCTGCAGCTGGGAGGGAATCCTTTGGTGGTCTTCTGCTGGGGAGGCTGCGGTGTCTTTTCCTGGAGATGGCACTCTTCACTGCTCTTTTTATCATAGAATCATAGAATCAAAGAGTCGGAAGAGACCTCCTGGGCCATCCAGTCCAACCCCATTCTGCCAAGAAGCAGGAATATTGCATTCAAATCACCCCTGACAGATGGCCATCCAGCCTCTGCTTAAAAGCTTCCAAAGAAGGAGCCTCCACCACACTCCGGGGCAGAGAGTTCCACTGCTGAACGGCTCTCACAGTCAGGAAGTTCTTCCTAATGTTCAGATGGAATCTCCTCTCTTGTAGTTTGAAGCCATTGTTCCCTTGCGTCCTAGTCTCCAAGGAAGCAGAAAACAAGCTTGCTCCCTCCTCCTCCCTGTGGCTTCCTCTCACATATTTATACATGGCTATCATATCTCCTCTCATCCTTCTCTTCTTCAGGCTAAACATGCCCAGTTCCCTAAGCCGCTCCTCATAGGGCTTGTTCTCCAGACCCTTTGTCATTTGAGTCGCCCTCCTCTGGACACATTCCAGCTTGTCAATATCTCTCTTGAATTGTGGTGCCCAGAATTGGACACAATATTCCAGATGTGGTCTAACCAAAGCAGAATAGAGGGGTAGCATTACTTCCCTAGATCTAGACACTAGGCTCCTCTTGATGCAGGCCAAAATCCCATTGGCTTTTTTTGCCGCCACATCACATTCCTGGCTCATGTTTAACTTGTTGTCCACGAGGACCCCAAGATCTTTTTCACACGTCCTGCTCTCGAGCCAGGCGTCACCCATTCTGTATCTTTGCATTTCATTTTTTCTGCCAAAGTTGCTACTTCAGAACTGTCATTTTACTACTGTTAGGAATTGTAACTATCCAATATGCTGGATGTATTTTCATTCACTGGACCAAATTTGGCACTGGGGAACTCTTCCCACTTTAGGATTCAAAGAGTGACCCTATTGGATCCCTTGCTGAGATTAGGCAATCCCCCTCATTTGATGGGTCAGTCACCTCCAGTTGGTCCGGCTGGGAGGGGGCCGGACCCACCTTCCTTCCTTCTCTCCTTCCTTCTATACTTCCCCCTCTTCCTCCTTCTCTCATTGCTTCTCTCTCTCCTTGTTCCTTCCTTCTCTTTCCTTCCTTCTAGACTCCTCCCTCCCTCCTTTTCTCCTTTCCTTCTCTCATTCCTTTCCTCTCTTTCTTTCTTTCTTTTCTTCCTTTCTTTCCTTCCTTCTAGACTCCCCCTCCCTCCTTTTCTCCTTCCTTCCTTCCTTCTCACATTCCCTCTCTTCCTTCCTTCTTTCCCTCTTTCCTTCCTTTTCTCCTTCTTTCAATACTTCCCTCCTTCCCTCCCTCTCTCTCCTTCCTTCTTTCATTCCTTCCCTTTCTCCTTCCTTCTATACTTCTCCCTCCCTCCTTCCTTCTCTCATTCTTCTCTTGCTTACTTCCCTCTCTTTCCTTTTCTGCTTCTTTCAATATTTCCCCTTCCCTCCTTCTCTCCCCTCCCTCTCTCTCCTTCCTTCCTTCTATACTTCCCCCCTCCTTCTCTCCTTCCTTCCCTCTCTTTCGTCCTTTCTTCTTTCCTTCCCTCTTTCCTTCCTTCCTTTTTTCCTTCCTTCTATACTCCCTCCCTCCTTCTCTCATTCCTTCCCTCTCTTTCGTCCTTTCTTCTTTCCTTCTCTCTCTCTCCTTCCTTCCTTCTCTCCTTCCTTCCCATTCTCCTTCCATCTTTCTTTCTTTCCTTCCTTCCTTCTCTCCTCCCTCCCTCCCTCCTTCCCTCTCTCCCTCCTTCCCTTCATCCATGATGCTTGCCCCTCTCCTGCAATTGCCCCCTTCCATTCTGTAAGCACAGGATGCCCCCCCCCTTTTCCAGGGGCTGCTGTGGGGCTGGGAGGGGCTGGCCCTGGGTGCCTTACCCCCCCCCCCCCCCGGCTTGGTGTGGAAGCGCCGTTTTGCGGGAAGGGAGACAAAGGGGCAATCAGCCGCGAGTGGCGCCGCGACGGGACTCAAGAGCCCTTGATTGGGGGCACGGGGGGGGGGGGCTCTTCTCTCTCTCTCCTTCTCGTTGCCTCCTTAGGCAGCAGGGGAGCGGGGGGGGGGGGGCTCGGCAAAGGGGAGCTCTGTGCCGGGAGGAAGCTGCTCAGATTGCTCCTCTTCCCCCCCCCCCCCAAATCCCAGAGAGGGGCGGGCTCAGCTCAGGGGAGGAAGGAGAGCATCCACGCCCCCCCCCCCCAAGAGAGGAGGAGGCAGCCCAGGAACCCCCCCCACACACACACACACAAAGAAAAATAGGACAGGAGGACTCCTCCCTGCTTCCAGTGGGGCTCTTCTGAAGGGGGGGGCAACCTAGAGGTCCCCCAAGCAATGGCAATGGCACCATGGCAATGATGCAGTAGCAATGACACAGTGGCAATGGCACAACGACAATGACACAATGGCAAAGGTGCAATGGCAATAGAACAATAGCAATTGCGCAATGGCGATGGCACAATGGCAATGATGCAGTAGCAATGGCACAATGGCAGTGGCACAATGACAATGACACAATGGCAATGATGTAATGGCGCAATGGCACAATGGCAATGATGCAATGGCAATGGCAACTGTACAATAGCAATGGTGCAATGGCGATGGCACAATGGCAATGATGCAGTAGCAATGGCACATTGGCAGTGGCACAATGGCAATGGCACAATGGCAATGATGTAATGGCACAATGACACATGCACAATGGCAATGATGCAATGGCAATTTCACAATAGCAATTGTGCAATGGCGATGGCAATGATGCAGTAGCAATGGCACAATGGCAATGGCACAATGGCAATGATGCATTGGCAATGGCAATGGCAATTGCACAATAGCAATGGCGCAATGGCAATGGCACAATGGCAATGATGCAGTAGCAATTGCACAATGGCAGGCACAATGGCAATGTCATAATGTCCCTGCATTGCTAAGGCCGTGGCGGTGGGGGGGGGGGGGGGGTGTCCCCGACTCAGCACTTCAGTGCGCTCTTTACAGGGTCCATGATGCATGGACACAATGGCAATGGCAATTGCACAATAGCAATGTTGCAATGGCAATGGCACAATGGTAATGATGCAGTAGCAATTACACAATGGCAACGGCACAACAGCAATGGCAATGATACAATGGCAATGGCACAAATATAAATAATAACGGCACAATGTTGTTGTTGTTCATTCGTTCAGTCGTCTCCGACTCTTCGTGACCTCATGGACCAGCCTACGCCAGAGCTCCCTGTCGGCCGTTACCACCCCCAGCTCCCTCAAGGTCAGTCCAGTCACTTCAAGGATGCCATCCATCCATCTTGCCCTTGGTCGGCCCCTCTTCCTTTTGCCTTCCACTTTCCCCAGCATCATTCCCTTCTCTAGGCTTTGCTGTCTCCTCATGATGTGGCATTCAAAGGACTTCAACTTTGTCTCTAGTATCTTTCCCTCCAGTGAGCTTAAGTCGGGCTTTCTTTCCTGGAGGATGGACTGGTTGGATCTTCTCGCAGTCCAAGGCACTCTCAGCACTTTCCTCCAACACCACAGCTCAAAAGCATCGATCTTCCTTGGCTCAGCCTTCCCGAAGGTCCAGCTCTCACATCCGTAGGTGACTACAGGGAATACCATGGCTTGGACTAGGCAATGGATCTTGGTTGCCAGTCTGATGTCTCTACTCTTCACTATTTTTTCGAGACTGGACATGGCTCTCCTCCCAAGAAGGAAGTGTCTTCTGATTTCCTGGCCACAGTCTGCATCTGCAGTCATCTTTGCGCCTAGAAATACAAACCCTGTCACGGCCTCCACGGTTTCTCCCTCTATTTTCCAGTTGTCCATCATTCTTGTTGCCATAATCTTGGTTTTTTTGACGTTTAGCTGCAACCCAGCTTTTGCGCTTTCTTCTTTCACCTTGATTAGAAGGCTCCTCAGCTCCTCCTCGCTTTCGGCCATCAGAGTGGTGTCATCTGCATATCTGAGGTTGTTGATGTTTCTTCCAGCCATTTTCACCCCAGCTTTGCATTCATCCAGCCCCGCACATCGCATGATGTGTTCTGCATACAAGTTGAAAAGGTTGGGGGAGAGGATGCAGCCTTGCCGGACGCCTTTCCCAATCTTGAACCAGTCTGTTGTTCCGTGGTCAGTTCTGACTGTTGCTCCTTGGTCCTTGTACAGATTCCTCAGGAGAGAGGGAAGGGGGCTTGGGATGCCCATCCCACCAAGAATTTGCCACAATTTATTATGATCCACACAGTCAAAGGCTTTAGAATAGTCAATGAAGCAGAAGTAGATGTTTTTCTGAAACTCCCTGCCTTTCTCCATTCTCCAGCCTCCGGATATTGGCAATCTGGTCTCTCGTTCCTCTGCCTTTTCTAAACCCAGCTTGAACATCTGGCCACTCTCGCTCCATGTCTTGCTGGAGTCTTCCTTGCAGGATCTTGAGCATTACCTTACTGGCATGAGAAATAAGGGCCACTGTACGGAAGTTTGAGCAGTCTTTTGCATTTCCCTTTTTTGGTATGGGGATATAAGTTGATTTTTTCCAGTCTGATGGCCATTCTTGTGTTTTCCATATTTGCTGGCAAATGGCATGCATCACCTTGACAGCATCATCTTTTAAGATTTTAAACAGTTCAGCTGGGATCCCATCATCTCCTGCTGCCTTGTTGTTAGCAATGCTTCTTAAGGCCCATTCAACCTCACTCCTCAGGATGTCTGGTTCTAATTCATTCACCACACCGTCAAAGCTATCCTCGATATTGTTATCCTTCCTATACAGATCTTCTGTATAGTCTCGCCACCTTCTCTTGATCTCTTCAGATTCTGTTAGGTCCCTGCCATCTTTGTTTCTTATCATACCAATTTTTGCCTGAAATTTACCTCCAATGTTTCTAATTTTCTGGAAGAGGTCTCTTGTCCTTCCTATTCTGTTGTCTTCTTCCACTTCCATGCATTGCTTGTTTAAAAATAGTTCCTTATCTCTTCTGGCTAACCTCTGGAATTGCGCATTTAACTGGGCATATCTCCCCTTGTCCCTGTTTCCTTTTGCTTTCCTCCTTTCTTGGGCTACTTCCAGTGTCTCAGCAGACAACCATTTTGCCTTCTTGGTTTTCTTTTTCTTTGGAACGTACTTTGTTGCTGCCTCTTGAACAATGTCTCGGACTTCTGTCCATAGTTCTTCTGGGACTCTGTTTACTAAATCTAGTCCTTCAAATCTGTTCTTCACTTCCACTGTATATTCGCTAGGAATGTTAGTGAGATCATATCTAACTGGTCTGTGTATTTTCCCTGATCTCCTTAGTTTTATTCTAAATTGGGCAATAAGAAGTTCGTGATCTGAGCTACAGTCAGCCCCAGGTCTTGTTTTCGCCGAATGGATGGATGTCCGCCACCTTTGGCTGCAAAGGATGTAGTCAATCTGATTTCGGTGTTGACCATCTGGTGAGGTCCATGTATAAAGCCGTCTTTTAGGTTGTTGGAAGAGAGTATTCGTTATACACAGCGAGTTTTCCTGGCAGAATTCTATCAGCCTGCGTCCCGCTTCATTTTGTTCTCCCAGACCATGCTTGCCTGTGATCCCAGTTGTCATTTGACTTCCCACCTTGGCATTCCAGTCTCCTGTAATGAAAATAATGTCTCTTTTTGGTGTATTATCCAGTAGGTCCTGCAGATCCTCATAGAACTGATCTACTTCTGCTTCTTCAGCAGCTGTGGTTGGGGCGTATATTTGGATAACGGCACAATAGCAATTGTGAAATGAAACAATGGCAATGACACAATCACACAGTGGCAGTGGCACAATGGCAAATGCGCAATAGCAATGGCACAATGGCAACGACACGAGGACACAATGGCAATGGCACAGTCGCAATGGTAAAATCCCCCCACTCCCTGGAGAAGGAAACCCCTTTGCTTCCCACATTCTGGCTCCTTGACTGCAAATCATTGGGCCAATGGGTGCTCTTCCATGTGCATTAGCCCCCCCCCCCCCCCAGTACCTCCTTTGCCCCCTTCTCTCCATTAAACCCCTAATGACCCTGGAGTGGGGCTAGAGGAATGGGAAGGGTCCCTGATGTCCCACGTGGCCCCTAAAAGCATGAAGTGGACCCCCACCCATGTACTTATTTGTTCCTAGAGCGGGCACCCTCTTCTTCCCCCCCCTCCAACAGGTGCCCCCCCCCCCCGCATCCTGTGCCAGGCCCGCCCACCTGGCGCCCCCTTCTGCCTGCCTTGTGGGGAGGGGGCTGCGGGTGGGGGCGGCAGATGGCGGTCCAGGCCTGGGCACCATCTGCGGCGCTAATTGACTTCCCGGCAGAAGAGGCTCCTCCGCTCCTTTCCTCCTCGCATTGAGCGAAACCCGTTGCAAGGAGGACTCTGTTAATTAAAAGGCCTTTTGATTAGATAGACAAATATTTACCAATTACGAGTGACCCCGGCCATCCCTTTTCGGAGGCGCCAAACGCCGCCATCAGCACTTCTCTCCCCCCACGCGATGGGGGGTCCCCCTCTCCCAGCTATCATCGCTCCCTTGTGAGCATCGGGGGGGGGGGGGGGGGGACATGTCCCTGCATTGCTAAGGCCGCGGCGGGGGGGGGGGGGTGTTCCCGACTCAGCACTTCGGTGCCCTCATTACGGGGTCCGTGATGGATGGCCCGTGATGCATGGACACAGGCCAGCCATGTGCAAGTGCAAGGAGGGCAGTGGCTGCCTCTGCTTTGAAGCACCCCCCCCCCAAAAATGCTGCTTATTCCCCCCCCCTCCAAAGTGCACCCAGAATGTGCAAAATGTATTTCCAGATGGAAAAAATATCTTCCCAGGCCCTTCTGTGTCCCAGGCTTCCTTTGCACCAATCCAGGGCTTGGAAAGGGGCAAAGTGACCCATGCCCCCCCCCTCGGGTTGCCCAGCCCTGGTCAGCAGGGTCTTGTCCACCCTGAAGTCGACTGACCAGCTGTCCTGGAGCTCAGAAGTGGCCACAGGGCTGGCAATGGGGTTCGCAAGAGGCTCTTCATCCCACAAAGAGAGGAAAGCATTTGGCAGAGGAATCCACTCCTGGAGTGTGTGTGGTTTCCGGGCTGTGTGGTTGTCCTCTAGCAGCTGATGTTTCACCTGCATCTGTGGCTGACATCTTCAGAGGATCTGGTGGTATGTCCTGTTGAAGGTTTTCATGGCCGGAATCATTGGTGTGGTGTGTGGTTTCCAGGCTGAATGGCCAATGTGTTCTAAGAGGGTTTTCTCCTGATGTTTCGCCTGCATCTGTGGCTGACATCTTCAGAGGATCTGGTGGTGTTGAAGGTTTTCATAGCCGGAATCATTGGGGTGTTGTGTGGTTTCCAGGCTGAATGGCCAATGTGTTCAAACAGGGTTTTCTCCTGATGTTTCACCTGCATCTGTGGCTGACATCTTCAGAGGATCTGGTGGTATGTATTGTTGAAGGCTTTCATGGCCAGAATCGCTGGGGGACTGCATGATTTTCGGGCTGAATGGCCAATGTCTTCTAACAGGGTTTTCTCCTGACGTTTCACCTGCATCTGTGACTGACATCTTCAGAGGATCTGGTGGTATGTATTGTTGAAGGCTTTCATGGCCAGAATCGCTGGGGGACTGTATGATTTTCAGGCTGAATGGCCAATGTCTTCTAACAGGGTTTTCTCCTGACGTTTCACCTGCATCTGTGGCTGACATCTTCAGAGGATCTGGTGGTATGTCCTGTTGAAGGCTTTCACAGCTGGAATCACTGGGGAGTTGTGTGGTTTCCAGGCTGAATGGCCAATGTGTTCTAACAGGGTTTTCTCCTGACGTTTCGCCTGCATCTGTGGCTGACATCTTCAGAGGATCTGGTGGTATGTATTGTTGAAGGCTTTCATGGCCAGAATCACTGGGGGGCTGCATGATTTTCAGGCTGAATGGCCAATGTGTTCAAACAGGGTTTTCTCCTGACGTTTCACCTGCATCTGTGGCTGACATCTTCAGGGGATCTGGTGGTATGTATTGTTGAAGGCTTTCATGGCCAGAATCGCTGGGGGACTGCATGATTTTCGGGCTGAATGGCCAATGTCTTCTAACAGGGTTTTCTCCTGACGTTTCACCTGCATCTTTGGCTGGCATCCTCAGAGGATCTGATGCTTGTCAAGCAAGTAGAGTATATATACCCGTGGAGTATCTAAACTGGGAGAAAGAACCCTGGTCTGTTAAACTAGTGTGAAGGGCGCAATTAGGAAGCTTGCATGTGCCCTGGCCTTTGATCCCTATGGATTGTTTGTTGCCTTAGAATCATAAAATCATAGAATCACAGAGTTGGAAGAGACCTCCTGGGCCTTCATCCAGTCGAACCCCATTCGGCCAAGAAGCAGGAATATTGCATTCAAATCACCCCTGACAGATGGCCATCCAGCCTCTGCTTAAAAGCTTCCAAAGAAGGAGCCTCCACCACACTCCGGGGCAGAGAGTTCCACTGCTGAACGGCTCTCACAGTCAGGAAGTTCTTCCTAATGTTCAGATGGAATCTCCTCTCTTGTAGTTTGAAGCCATTGTTCCCTTGCGTCCTAGTCTCCAAGGAAGCAAAAAACAAGCTTGCTCCCACCTCCCTCTGGCTTCCTCTCACATATTTATACATGGCTATCATATCTCCTCTCAGCCTTCTCTTCTTCAGCCTAAACATGCCCAGCTCCTTAAGCCGCTCCTCATAGGGCTTGTTCTCCAGACCCTTGATCCTTTTAGTTGCCCTCCTCTGGACACAGTATTCCAGCTTGTCAATATCTCATGATTTTCGGGCTGAATGGCTAATGTCTTCTAACAGGGTTTTCTCCTGACGTTTCACCCGCATCTTTGGCTGGCGTCCTCAGAGGATCTGATGCTAGTCAAGCAAGTAGAGTATATATACCTGTGGAGTGGCTATGGTGGGAGAAAGTACCCTGGTCTGTTAAACTAGTGTGAAGGGCGCAATTAGCAAGCTTGCACGTGGCATGGCCTTTGATCCCTTGGGATTGTTTGTTGCCTGGAGGCATCTTTTATCTCCAGAAGACAGGAGCAGAACTCAAAATGATTTGAACAGATTAAAGAGATGATGGGCCAAAACGCACAAAATGAAGTTCAAAGGGGACAAATGCAAGATACTCCACTTAGGCATTAAAAATGAAATGCAAAGAGACAGAATGGGGGACGATGCCTGGGTTGAGAGCAGTACGTGTGGAAATGATATTGGAATCCTCATGGACAACAGGTTAAACATACGCCAACAATGTGATGCGGCGGCAAAAAAAGCCAATGGGATTTTGGCCTGCCTCAAGAGGAGCCTAGTGTCTAGATGCAGGGAAGTCATGCTCCCCATGCTCTATTCTGCCTTGGTTAGACCACACTTGAAATGTTGTGTCCAATTCTGTCTCTCAACAGATGACCATCTGTTCAAAAGCCTCCAGAGAAGGAGGCTCCACCAGACCCCCAGGCAGCTGTGGATTCCACTGTTGAATATAAAGAAGCTGGATGGCCATCTGCTGGGGGTTACTTTGTGCTTTTCCTGATTGGTAGGGGGTTGGACTAGATCAGTGGTTCTCAACCTGTGGGTCACCAGGTGTTTTGGCCTACAACTCCCAGAATTCCCAGCAAGTTTACCAGCTGTTAGGATTTCTAGGAGTTGAAGGCCAAAACATCTGGGGACCCACAGGTTGAAAACCACTGGACAAGATAGTCCACGTGGTCTCTTCTAACTCTGTTCTATGATTCTATGAAATCTGCCAGGCAGGAAGACACCATTTGATGTCTCTGAACAGATGACCATCTGTTCCAAAACCTCCAGAGAAGGGGACTCCACCAGAGTCCTAGGCAGCTGTGGATGCCCCTATTGAACTTGAAGAGGCTGGATGGCCATCTGTTGGGGTGCTTTGATTGTGCTTTCCTGCATTGTAGGGGGTTGAACTAGATGGTCCACGTAGTCTCTTGCAACTCTGTTCTTCTATGATTCTATGAAATCTGCCAGGCAGGAAGACACCATTTGATGTCTCTGAACAGATGACCATCTGTTCCAAAACCTCCAGAGAAGGAGGCTCCACCAGAGTCCTAGGCAGCTGTGGATGCCCCTGTTGAACCTGAAGAGGCTGGATGGCCATCTGTTGGGGGTGCTTTGATTGTGTTTTCCTGCATGGTAGGGGGTTGGACTAGATGGCCTACGTGGTCTCCTCCAATTCTGTTCTTCTATGAGTCTATGAAATCTGCCGGGCAGGAAGACACCATTTGATGTCTCTCGACAGATGACCATCTGTTCCAAAACCTCCAGAGAAGGGGGCTCCACCAGACTCCCAGGCAGCTGTGGATGCCAATCTGCTGGGGGTGCTTTGATTGTGTTTTCCTGCAAGGTAGGGGGTTGGACTAGATGGTCCATGTGGTCTATTCCAACTCTGTTCTTCTATGAGTCTATGAAATCTTCCAGGCAGGAAGATACCATTTGATGTCTCTCGACAGATGACCATCTGTTCCAAAACCTCCAGAGAAGGAGACTCCACCAGACTCCCAGGCAGCTATGGATTCCACTGTTTGTTTATTTACTGTATATGTATGCCGCCTTTCTCTGACAATTGGCAACTCAAGGCAGTTTCCATGAGCCACCTGTTGAACATGAAGAGGCTGGATGGCCATCTCCTGGGGGTGCTTTGGTTGTGTTTTCCTGTATGGTAGAGGGTTGGTCTAGATGGTCTATGTGGTCTCTTTCAACTCTGTTATTCTATGAGTCTATGAAATCTTCCAGTGCAGGAAGATACCATTTGATGTCTCTCGACAGATAACCATCTGTTCAAAAGCCTCCAGAGAAGGAGACTCCACCAGACTCCCAGGCAGCTGTGGATGCCCCTGTTGAACCTGAAGAGGCTGGATAGCCATCTGTTGGGGGTGCTTTGATTGTGTTTTCCTGCATGGCAGAGGTTTGGACCGGATGACCCTTGGAGTCCCTTTCAACTCTTGTGATGTGATGTTTCTGTGACTCTTCACCCCTGGCTCTGTTGTGCAGCAGTCACCAAGCTATTGGGCATCTCCCGGATGTGACACCCCCTCAATGGCTTTGGCATGGCTCTGCTGTGCCCTCCCCGCCTCCTCTTCTCCAGGCTCTTGGACTGATTTGCTGGGCCGCCCGGAGCCGGAGCTGACTTGATGGCCAACGACAAGGCTTGAGAGCCCTTCAAAAGCATCTGGAAAGGCAGCCAAGGTCTCCCAGGGTCACCAGCGAGGGAGGCGATGAGAAGGATCCGCCCCCCTGCCTCCCCCCCCAGGGATGCCTCCAGCTCAGCCTCCCGACGCACATGCCTCATGCGCACGCAAAGGCAAAGCCAAGGAGTTGCTTGTGTGTTTGGGGGGGGGGGGGGTGTGTGTGCTTGGCACGAGGCGCCATCCTCTCGGCACATGTTACCCCCCCCCCCCCCCAAATCCCATTGCAGAGAGAGGGCTGGCGGGTGGGGCCGGGAGGCTGATGGATGAGCCTGAATGGATGTTGGGTTTAAATTAGCCCTTGTGCCGAGCTCCCATTCATGGCTAATTCATTAGACACACATCCCTACACAAAAATAAAGAGGCCCCCAGAAGACCGTTTGCCAAAGGAGACGCGGATGAAAGAGAAGGCAGCCCATCAGCCCACAAAGATTGGACTCCCCCCCCCCCCCCCACTCCTCATCTTGGCAAGCTTGTGCCAACCCACGCGCCCGGTCACCTGTCCTCGGCATCCCTCCCACTGGGCTTGGGGAAGGGGGCTCTCTGCTCGATGCCAGGGGATTTATTTATTTATTTATTTATTTATTTATTTGCTCTACTTGTATACCGCCGTTTCTCAACCTAGCCGGCGACTCAACGCGGTTTGCAACAACTTATAACAAACAACAGTATACAGTTTAAAAGCATAAAAACACAATCCACAATATATATATATCAATAAACAATCCAATTCATTTCTTGACTAAAAATCGCGATCCAGTTTCGTCGTCCAAATTGCCAGTCCTTCAATCATTACACTTATTGCACTGGGTTAACCGAACGCCTGCTCGAACATCCAGGTTTTTAGTCTTTTCCGGAATACCATCAATGAGGGGGCTGATCTTACCTCCATGGGAAGGGCGTTCCAAAGCCGAGGGGCCACCACAGAAAAGGCCCTGTCTCTCGTCCCCGCCAGCCGCACCTGTGAAGCAGGCGGGATAGAGAGCAGCCTCCCCCCCCCCCCCGGAAGATCTTAGGGTCCTGGTGGGCTGATAGGCCGAGATACGTTCGGATAGGTAAGTTGGGCCAGAACCGTTTAGGGCTTTATAGGCCAACGCCAGCACTTTGAATTGGGCCCGGTGGCATATCGGCAGCCAGTGGAGCTGGTGCAACAGAGGAGTTGTATGCTCCCTGCGCTCCGCTCCTGTTAGTATCATGGCTGCCGAGCGTTGGACTAATTGGAGCTTCCGGGCCGTCTTCAAAGGCAACCCCACGTAGAGAGCGTTGCAGTAGTCTAAACGGATGTAACCAGAGCGTGGACTACCGTGGCCAAGTCAGACTTCCCAAGGTACGGGCGCAGTTGGTGCACGAGTTTTAACTGTGCGAATGCTCCCCTGGTCACCGCCGAAACCTGGGGTTCCATGCTCAGGGATGAGTCCAGGATCACACCCAAGCTGTGAACCTGCGTCTTCAGGGGGAGTGCGACCCCTTCCAACACAGGCTGTAACCCTATGCCCTGTTCGGCCTTTCGACTGACCAGGAGTACCTCTGTCTTGTCTGGATTCAATTTCAATTTGTTCGCCCCCCTCCAGACCGTCACAGCGGCCAAGCACCGGTTCAGGACCTGGACAGCCTCCTTAGTCGAGGATTCTGGGAGCGACAGTCCACAAAGGCCCCTTTCTTCCTCAGAGTCAGAACTGGTACCTTCAAGTCTGAAGGTGGTAGTCAGCTATCTATTTATGGTGATTCTGTGCATTTTGCAGGGTTTCCCCAAGAATCCTAGGAGGTGTTTTGGCCACTTCCAGCCTCTCAAACATAGCCGGAAACATTGAGTATTTTGGGTGGTCCTTCATCCAAGTCCAAGCCAAGGTTGGCTTCCAAGATCAGAGGGGATTAGGTGTCCCAAAGGCATTAGATCCAGTGTGCTCTTGGGCGCTAAGCAGGGTTCCTATTCCTTCAACAAGGATGCAACCCTGTGAGCATCATACCTGCCTCTTACACTTCATAGAATCATAGAATCATAGAATCAAAGAGTTGGAAGAGACCTCCTGGGCCATCCAGTCCAACCCCATTCTGCCAAGAAGCAGGAATATTGCATTCAAAACACCCCTGACAGATGGCCATCCAGCCTCTGCTTAAAAGCTTCCAAAGAAGGAGCCTCCACCACAGTCCGGGGCAGAGAGTTCCACTGCTGAACGGCTCTCACAGTCAGGAAGTTCTTCCTCATGTTCAGATGGAATCTCCTCTCTTGTAGTTTGAAGCCATTGTTCCCTTGCGTCCTAGTCTCCAGGGAAGCAGAAAACAAGCTTGCTCCCTCCTCCTCCCTGTGGCTTCCTCTCACATATTTATACATGGCTATCATATCCTCTCTCATCCTTCTCTTCTTCAGGCTAAACATGCCCAGTTGCCTAAGCCGCTCCTCATAGGGCTTGTTCTCCAGACCCTTGATCATTTGAGTCGCCCTCCTCTGGACACATTCCAGCTTGTCAATATCTCTCTTGAATTGTGGTGCCCAGAATTGGACACAATATTCCAGATGTGGTCTAACCAAAGCAGAATAGAGGGGTAGCATGACTTCCTTAGATCTAGGCACTAGGCTCCTCTCGATGCAGGCCAAAATCCCATTGGCTTTTTTTGCCGCCACATCACATTGTTGGCTCATGTTTAACTTGTTGTCCACAAGGACTCCAAGATCTTTTTCACACGTACTGCTTTCAAGCCAGGCATTGTCCCCCATTCTGTATCTTTGCATTTCATTTTTTCTGCCAAAGTGGAGTATCTTGCATTTGTCACTGTTGAACTTCATTTTGTTCCTCAGAGTCAGAACCGGTACCTTCAAGTCTGAAGGTGGTAGTCAGCTATCTATTTATGGTGATTCTGTGCATTTTGCAGGGTTTCCCCAGGAATCCTCAGAGGT
Organism: Anolis sagrei; assembly: GCF_037176765.1. Classification (NCBI taxonomy): domain Eukaryota; kingdom Metazoa; phylum Chordata; class Lepidosauria; order Squamata; family Anolidae; genus Anolis; species Anolis sagrei. The sequence goes on along the minus strand of NC_090024.1, from coordinate 247,875,949 downwards.
GTTTTGGCCACCTCCAGCCTCTCAAACACAGCCTGAAGCATTGGGTATTTTGGGTGGTCTTCCATCCAAACCCAAGCCAAGGTTGGCTTCCAAGATCAGAGGGAATTAGGTGTCCCAAAGGCATTGGATCCGGTGTGCTCTCGGGCGCTAAGCAGGGTTCGTATTCCTTCACCAAGGATGCAACCCTGTGAGCATCATGCCTGCCTCTTACACTTTAGTGCCTTCCGGCTTCCAGGGAGCTCAAGCACCCCTTCTCCCCACATTGCTCTTACCAGAGCTTGGGAAGTTCCTGTTTTGGAGCACCACGACCACAATCCTTTAGGCACCACTGACTGGGGGGGGGGGGGGGGGTTCTGGGTATGGTGCTCCAAAAAAGGAGCTTTCCTCAGGGGTATGGGTCCAGCAGCCACCTTTAAGGGCCCTTAAAGAAGAAGGGGCCACATTCAAGCATCCCATAGAAGAAGGGGTCACCTTTAAGGGACTCCAAAGAAGAGATAACTACCTTTAAGGGTCCCATAGAAGAAGGGGTCACCTTTACAGGCCCCCAAAGAAGAGGTTAGTAGCTTTAAGGGTCCCAGAGAAGAAAGGGTCGCCTTTAAGAATCCACAAAGAAGAAGTAGGTGCCTTTAAGGGTCTCATAGAAGAAGGGGTCACCTTTAAGGGCCCCCAAAGAAGATGTAGGTGCCTTTAAGGGTCCCAAAGAAGAAGGGGTCACCTTTGAGAGTCTGTAAAGAAGACGTAAGTATCTTTAAGGGTCCTATAGATGAAGTGGTCATCATTAAGGGACTCCAAAGAAGATGCAAAAGAACTTTAAGGGCCCCATATAAAAAGGGACCACTTTTGAGAGTCCCCAAAGAAGACATAAGTAGTACCTTTAAGGGTCCCACAGAAGAAGGGGTCACCTTTAAGGGACCCCAAAGAAGACACAAGTGCCTTTGGGGGTCTAATAGAAGAAGGGGAGCCTTCAAGGGTCCCCAAAGAAGACGTATTACCTTTAAGGCTCCCATAGAGGAAAGGGTCCCCTTTAAGAGTTCCCAAAGAAGACGTTAAGTGCCTTTAAGTGTCCGATAGAAGAAGGGGTCACCTTTAAGGGCCCCCAAAGAAGATGTAAGTACCTTTAAGGGTCCCACAGAAGAAGGGGTCACCTTTAAGGGACTCCAAAGAAGACGTAAGTATTTTTAAGAGTCCAATAGATGAAAGGGGTCACCTTTAAGGGACCCCAAAGGAGACACAAGTGCCTTTAAGGGTCTAATAGAAGAAGGGGCCCCTTCAAGGGTCCCCAAAGAAGATGTATTACATTTAAGGCTCCCATAGAAGAAGGGGGTCACCTTCAAGGGTCCCCAAAGAAGACGTATGTACCTTTAAGGGTCCCATAGAAGAAGGGGTCGCCTTTAAGGGACTCCAGAGGAGACGCAAGTATTTTTGAGGGTCCAATAGATGAAAGGGGTCACTTCTAAGGGACCCCAAAGAAGACACAAGTGCCTTTAAGGGTCTAATAGAAGAAGGGGCGCCTTCAAGGGTCCCCAAAGAAGATGTATTATGTTTAAGGCTCCCATAGAAGAAAGGGTCACCTTTAAGAGTCCCCAAAGACGACGTTAAGTGCCTTTAAGTGTCTGATAGAAGAAGGGGTCACCTTTAAGGGACTCCAAAGAAGACATAGGTGCCTTTAAGGGTCCCATAGAAAAAGGAGTCACCTTTGAGAGTCCCCAAAGAAGATGTAGGTGCCTTTAAGGGTCCCATAGAAGAAGGGGACACTTTAAGGGTCCCCAAAGAAGACGTAAGTACCTTTAAGGGTCCCACAGAAGAAGGGGTCACCTTTAAGGGACTCCAAAGAAGACGTAAGTATTTATAAGGGCCCAATAGACGAAAGGGGTCACCTTTAAGGGACTCCAAAGAAGACACAAGAGCCTTTAAGGGTCCAGTAGATGAAGGGATCTACTTCATCTTCAAGGGTCCCCAAAGAAGGATCCCCAAAGAAAATGTAAGTGCCTTTCAGGGTCCCATACAAGAAGGGGTCACCTTTAAGGGACTCCAAAGAAGATGTAAATAGGGTCACATAGAAGAAGGGCTCACCTTTAAGAGTCCCCAAAGAAAGAGCCCTCAGTGATGCAGTGGGTTAAAGCACCGAACTGCTGAACTTGCTGACTGAAAGGTCAGGCAGTTTGAATCTGGGTAGTGAGGTGAGCTCCCGCTGTTAGCCCAGCTTCTGCCAACCTAGCAGTCCAAAAACATGCAAATGTGAGTAGAGCAATAGGTACTGCTTCTGCGGGAAAGTATCAGCACTCCATGTGGTCATGCTGACCACATGATCTTGGAGGCTCCCATAGAGGAAAGGGTCACCTTTAAGGGTCCCCAAAGAAGACACAAGTGCCTTTAAGGGTCCCCCAGAAGAAGGGGTCACCTTTAAGGGCCCCCAAAGAAGATGTAAGTATTTTTAAGACTCCCATAGACAAAAGGGATCACTTTTAAGGGTCCCCAAAGAAGGAGAACCCCAATAGCAGAGGCCTGCCTGCTCCCCCCACCCCTCGCAGCCCTTAACCCGGGACCCTCCTGATGGGGGAGTCCTCCAAGGGCCCGGCCCCTCCGCTCTGGGCTCTTGTCTCTCTTCTCGGGCCTTTCGGCTTGGCTGCCGGAGGCGGTGCAGGAGCTTTGCAGTTCAGGATAAATCACATCCTTCGTCCTTTGACTCTAATCTGGGTGACGCCGTCCTAAGCGCTCTGCTTTAACCTTTTGTCTCTTGCTGGCAAATCCGGCCCAAGCGAAGAAGCCATTGCGAAGACGGTTTCTTCGAGCGCAGCAGCCCGGCCGCTTCCCCGCTCCCTTGGCCACAACAATGGGAAACCTTTACAGAATGGAATACGCTGAGCCAATTGGTAATTATTGTCTGGCTAAGCCAGACTTTTACATCTAAGACGTGCAAACGCAAACATTTCCAGGAGACAAACGAATCCTGCAGAATGCATTTTGTTTTCCTGGGGCAACAAAGTGGCTTTGCGTGCATAAAGAACGCTTGAAAAACATGAAGCTTCGCTGCTTTCCCAGTCCTTTGTATTGTTTCCCAAACTCCAACCAGCCTGGCTCCAGCACCAACCGGAAACCTTTTCTGGAAACACAACCGTTTTCTGGATCACTTGATTCTATTGGCAGATAGGAGCCAGGAAGGCCAGGACTAGGTCTGCATGTTGAATTAATTAGAGCTCGTTAGCATATATTGGCAGCCCACTGCAAGGGTTGGCGCATTGGGCTCTGACTCTGGGTCTGGGTCAAGGGTCTGGAGAACAAGCCCTATGAGGAGCGGCTTAGGGAACTGGGCATGTTTAGCCTGAAGAAGAGAAGGCTGAGAGGAGACATGATGAGGGCCATGTATAAATATGTGAGAGGAAGCCACAGGGAGGAGGAGGGAGCAAGCTTGTTTTCTGCTTCCCTGGAGACTGGGACGCAATGGAACAATGGCTTCAAACTACAAGAGAGGAGATTCCATCTGAACATTAGGAAGAACTTCCTGACTGTGAGAGCCGTTCAGCAGTGGAACTCTCTGCCCCGGAGTGTGGTGGAGGCTCCTTCTTTGGAAGCTTTTAAGCAGAGGCTGGATGGCCATCTGTCAGGGGTGATTTGAATGCAATATTCCTGCTTCTTGGCAGAATGGGGTTGGACTGGATGGCCCATGAGGTCTCTTCCAACTCTTTGATTCTATGATTCTATGATTCTATGATTCTGGAGGCTGGGGCTTGAATCTCCCATGGAAGCCCACTGGGTGACCTTGGGTGTCACACTCTCTCAGCCTCGGAGAGAATGCTCTTATAGAATTATGGAATCCAAGAGTTGGAAGAGACCTGGTGGGCCATCCAGTACAACCCCATTCTGCCAAGAAGCAGGAAAATCACATTCCAAGCACCCCTGACAGATGGCCATCCAGCTTGTTTAAAAGCCTCTGTAGAAGAAGCCTCCACCACAACCTTCAAACAAGGCATCCAGAGACCCTCCTTGGCAAGGTGTACAGAGGTCTGAGGGTTGACAGGTGCCAGGGAAATAGACCTGGCCAGAAGCCAGATGCACCCAGATGCACCTGCATGCATACCGCCCAGTTGATAGGTGCCCCCTCCACCTTCCATCTTCCTCCTCCTCTTCATCCTTCCCCTCCTCCTCTTCTGAATCTTCCTCTTCTTCTCATCTTCTTCTTCTCTCCTTCGTCTTCCTTCTCCACCTTTTTGACCCTCTTTTCTTCCTCTTCTCATCTTCCTCCTCTTCCCTTTCATAGAATCCTAGAGTTGGAAGAGACCTCCTGGGCCATCCAGTCCAACCCCATTCTGCCAAGAAGCAGGAAGATCGAATTCCAAGCACCCCCAACAGATGGTCAGCACTCTAGACCAGTCCAGCAAGCACCTCTGCTGACATCAGAATGGGGGACCCACGAGACCCAGAAGAAGTGAACAACCCTTGTTTCCATTGGAGGAGAGTTCATAGAATCCTAGAGTTGGAAGAGACCTCCTGGGCCATCCAGTCCAACCCCATTCTGCCAAGAAGCAGGAAGATCGAATTCCAAGCACCCCCAACAGATGGTCAGCACTCTAGACCAGTCCAGCAAGCACCTCTGCTGACATCAGAATGGGGGACCCACGAGACCCAGAAGAAGTGAACAACCCTTGTTTCCATTGGAGGAGAGTTCATAGAATCCTAGAGTTGGAAGAGACCTCCTGGGCCATCCAGTCCAACCCCATTCTGCCAAGAAGCAGGAAGATCGAATTCCAAGCACCCCCAACAGATGGTCAGCACTCTAGACCAGTCCAGCAAGCACCTCTGCTGACATCAGAATGGGGGACCCACGAGACCCAGAAGAAGTGAACAACCCTTGTTTCCATTGGAGGAGAGTTCATAGAATCCTAGAGTTGGAAGAGACCTCCTGGGCCATCCAGTCCAACCCCATTCTGCCAAGAAGCAGGAAGATCGAATTCCAAGCACCCCCAACAGATGGTCAGCACTCTAGACCAGTCCAGCAAGCACCTCTGCTGACATCAGAATGGGGGACCCACGAGACCCAGAAGAAGTGAACAACCCTTGTTTCCATTGGAGGAGAGTTCATAGAATCCTAGAGTTGGAAGAGACCTCCTGGGCCATCCAGTCCAACCCCATTCTGCCAAGAAGCAGGAAGATCGAATTCCAAGCACCCCCAACAGATGGTCAGCACTCTAGACCAGTCCAGCAAGCACCTCTGCTGACATCAGAATGGGGGACCCACGAGACCCAGAAGAAGTGAACAACCCTTGTTTCCATTGGAGGAGAGTTCATAGAATCCTAGAGTTGGAAGAGACCTCCTGGGCCATCCAGTCCAACCCCATTCTGCCAAGAAGCAGGAAGATCGAATTCCAAGCACCCCCAACAGATGGTCAGCACTCTAGACCAGTCCAGCAAGCACCTCTGCTGACATCAGAATGGGGGACCCACGAGACCCAGAAGAAGTGAACAACCCTTGTTTCCATTGGAGGAGAGTTCATAGAATCCTAGAGTTGGAAGAGACCTCGTGGGTCATCCAGTTCAACCCCGTTCTGCCAAGAAGCAGGAAGATCGAATTCCAAGCACCCCCAACAGATGGTCAGCACTCTAGACCAGTCCAGCAAGCACCTCTGCTGACATCAGAATGGGGGACCCACGAGACCCAGAAGAAGTGAACAACCCTTGTTTCCATTGGAGGAGAGTTCATAGAATCCTAGAGTTGGAAGAGACCTCCTGGGCCATCCAGTCCAACCCCATTCTGCCAAGAAGCAGGAAGATCGAATTCCAAGCACCCCCAACAGATGGTCAGCACTCTAGACCAGTCCAGCAAGCACCTCTGCTGACATCAGAATGGGGGACCCACGAGACCCAGAAGAAGTGAACAACCCTTGTTTCCATTGGAGGAGAGTTCATAGAATCCTAGAGTTGGAAGAGACCTCCTGGGCCATCCAGTCCAACCCCGTTCTGCCAAGAAGCAGGAAGATCGAATTCCAAGCACCCCCAACAGATGGTCAGCACTCTAGACCAGTCCAGCAAGCACCTCTGCTGACATCAGAATGGGGGACCCACGAGACCCAGAAGAAGTGAACAACCCTTGTTTCCATTGGAGGAGAGTTCATAGAATCCTAGAGTTGGAAGAGACCTCCTGGGCCATCCAGTCCAACCCCGTTCTGCCAAGAAGCAGGAAGATCGAATTCCAAGCACCCCCAACAGATGGTCAGCACTCTAGACCAGTCCAGCAAGCACCTCTGCTGACATCAGAATGGGGGACCCACGAGACCCAGAAGAAGTGAACAACCCTTGTTTCCATTGGAGGAGAGTTCATAGAATCCTAGAGTTGGAAGAGACCTCCTGGGCCATCCAGTCCAACCCCATTCTGCCAAGAAGCAGGAAGATCGAATTCCAAGCACCCCCAACAGATGGTCAGCACTCTAGACCAGTCCAGCAAGCACCTCTGCTGACATCAGAATGGGGGACCCACGAGACCCAGAAGAAGTGAACAACCCTTGTTTCCATTGGAGGAGAGTTCATAGAATCCTAGAGTTGGAAGAGACCTCCTGGGCCATCCAGTCCAACCCCATTCTGCCAAGAAGCAGGAAGATCGAATTCCAAGCACCCCCAACAGATGGTCAGCACTCTAGACCAGTCCAGCAAGCACCTCTGCTGACATCAGAATGGGGGACCCACGAGACCCAGAAGAAGTGAACAACCCTTGTTTCCATTGGAGGAGAGTTCATAGAATCCTAGAGTTGGAAGAGACCTCCTGGGCCATCCAGTCCAACCCCGTTCTGCCAAGAAGCAGGAAGATCGAATTCCAAGCACCCCCAACAGATGGTCAGCACTCTAGACCAGTCCAGCAAGCACCTCTGCTGACATCAGAATGGGGGACCCACGAGACCCAGAAGAAGTGAACAACCCTTGTTTCCATTGGAGGAGAGTTCATAGAATCCTAGAGTTGGAAGAGACCTCCTGGGCCATCCAGTCCAACCCCATTCTGCCAAGAAGCAGGAAGATCGAATTCCAAGCACCCCCAACAGATGGTCAGCACTCTAGACCAGTCCAGCAAGCACCTCTGCTGACATCAGAATGGGGGACCCACGAGACCCAGAAGAAGTGAACAACCCTTGTTTCCATTGGAGGAGAGTTCATAGAATCCTAGAGTTGGAAGAGACCTCCTGGGCCATCCAGTCCAACCCCATTCTGCCAAGAAGCAGGAAGATCGAATTCCAAGCACCCCCAACAGATGGTCAGCACTCTAGACCAGTCCAGCAAGCACCTCTGCTGACATCAGAATGGGGGACCCACGAGACCCAGAAGAAGTGAACAACCCTTGTTTCCATTGGAGGAGAGTTCATAGAATCCTAGAGTTGGAAGAGACCTCCTGGGCCATCCAGTCCAACCCCATTCTGCCAAGAAGCAGGAAGATCGAATTCCAAGCACCCCCAACAGATGGTCAGCACTCTAGACCAGTCCAGCAAGCACCTCTGCTGACATCAGAATGGGGGACCCACGAGACCCAGAAGAAGTGAACAACCCTTGTTTCCATTGGAGGAGAGTTCATAGAATCCTAGAGTTGGAAGAGACCTCCTGGGCCATCCAGTCCAACCCCATTCTGCCAAGAAGCAGGAAGATCGAATTCCAAGCACCCCCAACAGATGGTCAGCACTCTAGACCAGTCCAGCAAGCACCTCTGCTGACATCAGAATGGGGGACCCACGAGACCCAGAAGAAGTGAACAACCCTTGTTTCCATTGGAGGAGAGTTCATAGAATCCTAGAGTTGGAAGAGACCTCCTGGGCCATCCAGTCCAACCCCATTCTGCCAAGAAGCAGGAAGATCGAATTCCAAGCACCCCCAACAGATGGTCAGCACTCTAGACCAGTCCAGCAAGCACCTCTGCTGACATCAGAATGGGGGACCCACGAGACCCAGAAGAAGTGAACAACCCTTGTTTCCATTGGAGGAGAGTTCATAGAATCCTAGAGTTGGAAGAGACCTCGTGGGTCATCCAGTCCAACCCCATTCTGCCAAGAAGCAGGAAGATCGAATTCCAAGCACCCCCAACAGATGGTCAGCACTCTAGACCAGTCCAGCAAGCACCTCTGCTGACATCAGAATGGGGGACCCACGAGACCCAGAAGAAGTGAACAACCCTTGTTTCCATTGGAGGAGAGTTCATAGAATCCTAGAGTTGGAAGAGACCTCCTGGGCCATCCAGTCCAACCCCATTCTGCCAAGAAGCAGGAAGATCGAATTCCAAGCACCCCCAACAGATGGTCAGCACTCTAGACCAGTCCAGCAAGCACCTCTGCTGACATCAGAATGGGGGACCCACGAGACCCAGAAGAAGTGAACAACCCTTGTTTCCATTGGAGGAGAGTTCATAGAATCCTAGAGTTGGAAGAGACCTCCTGGGCCATCCAGTCCAACCCCATTCTGCCAAGAAGCAGGAAGATCGAATTCCAAGCACCCCCAACAGATGGTCAGCACTCTAGACCAGTCCAGCAAGCACCTCTGCTGACATCAGAATGGGGGACCCACGAGACCCAGAAGAAGTGAACAACCCTTGTTTCCATTGGAGGAGAGTTCATAGAATCCTAGAGTTGGAAGAGACCTCGTGGGTCATCCAGTTCAACCCCGTTCTGCCAAGAAGCAGGAAGATCGAATTCCAAGCACCCCCAACAGATGGTCAGCACTCTAGACCAGTCCAGCAAGCACCTCTGCTGACATCAGAATGGGGGACCCACGAGACCCAGAAGAAGTGAACAACCCTTGTTTCCATTGGAGGAGAGTTCATAGAATCCTAGAGTTGGAAGAGACCTCCTGGGCCATCCAGTCCAACCCCATTCTGCCAAGAAGCAGGAAGATCGAATTCCAAGCACCCCCAACAGATGGTCAGCACTCTAGACCAGTCCAGCAAGCACCTCTGCTGACATCAGAATGGGGGACCCACGAGACCCAGAAGAAGTGAACAACCCTTGTTTCCATTGGAGGAGAGTTCATAGAATCCTAGAGTTGGAAGAGACCTCCTGGGCCATCCAGTCCAACCCCATTCTGCCAAGAAGCAGGAAGATCGAATTCCAAGCACCCCCAACAGATGGTCAGCACTCTAGACCAGTCCAGCAAGCACCTCTGCTGACATCAGAATGGGGGACCCACGAGACCCAGAAGAAGTGAACAACCCTTGTTTCCATTGGAGGAGAGTTCATAGAATCCTAGAGTTGGAAGAGACCTCCTGGGCCATCCAGTCCAACCCCATTCTGCCAAGAAGCAGGAAGATCGAATTCCAAGCACCCCCAACAGATGGTCAGCACTCTAGACCAGTCCAGCAAGCACCTCTGCTGACATCAGAATGGGGGACCCACGAGACCCAGAAGAAGTGAACAACCCTTGTTTCCATTGGAGGAGAGTTCATAGAATCCTAGAGTTGGAAGAGACCTCCTGGGCCATCCAGTCCAACCCCATTCTGCCAAGAAGCAGGAAGATCGAATTCCAAGCACCCCCAACAGATGGTCAGCACTCTAGACCAGTCCAGCAAGCACCTCTGCTGACATCAGAATGGGGGACCCACGAGACCCAGAAGAAGTGAACAACCCTTGTTTCCATTGGAGGAGAGTTCATAGAATCCTAGAGTTGGAAGAGACCTCCTGGGCCATCCAGTCCAACCCCATTCTGCCAAGAAGCAGGAAGATCGAATTCCAAGCACCCCCAACAGATGGTCAGCACTCTAGACCAGTCCAGCAAGCACCTCTGCTGACATCAGAATGGGGGACCCACGAGACCCAGAAGAAGTGAACAACCCTTGTTTCCATTGGAGGAGAGTTCATAGAATCCTAGAGTTGGAAGAGACCTCCTGGGCCATCCAGTCCAACCCCATTCTGCCAAGAAGCAGGAAGATCGAATTCCAAGCACCCCCAACAGATGGTCAGCACTCTAGACCAGTCCAGCAAGCACCTCTGCTGACATCAGAATGGGGGACCCACGAGACCCAGAAGAAGTGAACAACCCTTGTTTCCATTGGAGGAGAGTTCATAGAATCCTAGAGTTGGAAGAGACCTCGTGGGTCATCCAGTTCAACCCCGTTCTGCCAAGAAGCAGGAAGATCGAATTCCAAGCACCCCCAACAGATGGTCAGCACTCTAGACCAGTCCAGCAAGCACCTCTGCTGACATCACAATGGGGGACCCACGAGACCCAGAAGAAGTGAACAACCCTTGTTTCCATTGGAGGAGAGTTCATAGAATCCTAGAGTTGGAAGAGACCTCGTGGGTCATCCAGTTCAACCCCGTTCTGCCAAGAAGCAGGAAGATCGAATTCCAAGCACCCCCAACAGATGGTCAGCACTCTAGACCAGTCCAGCAAGCACCTCTGCTGACATCAGAATGGGGGACCCACGAGACCCAGAAGAAGTGAACAACCCTTGTTTCCATTGGAGGAGAGTTCATAGAATCCTAGAGTTGGAAGAGACCTCCTGGGCCATCCAGTCCAACCCCATTCTGCCAAGAAGCAGGAAGATCGAATTCCAAGCACCCCCAACAGATGGTCAGCACTCTAGACCAGTCCAGCAAGCACCTCTGCTGACATCAGAATGGGGGACCCACGAGACCCAGAAGAAGTGAACAACCCTTGTTTCCATTGGAGGAGAGTTCATAGAATCCTAGAGTTGGAAGAGACCTCCTGGGCCATCCAGTCCAACCCCATTCTGCCAAGAAGCAGGAAGATCGAATTCCAAGCACCCCCAACAGATGGTCAGCACTCTAGACCAGTCCAGCAAGCACCTCTGCTGACATCAGAATGGGGGACCCACGAGACCCAGAAGAAGTGAACAACCCTTGTTTCCATTGGAGGAGAGTTCATAGAATCCTAGAGTTGGAAGAGACCTCCTGGGCCATCCAGTCCAACCCCATTCTGCCAAGAAGCAGGAAGATCGAATTCCAAGCACCCCCAACAGATGGTCAGCACTCTAGACCAGTCCAGCAAGCACCTCTGCTGACATCAGAATGGGGGACCCACGAGACCCAGAAGAAGTGAACAACCCTTGTTTCCATTGGAGGAGAGTTCATAGAATCCTAGAGTTGGAAGAGACCTCCTGGGCCATCCAGTCCAACCCCATTCTGCCAAGAAGCAGGAAGATCGAATTCCAAGCACCCCCAACAGATGGTCAGCACTCTAGACCAGTCCAGCAAGCACCTCTGCTGACATCAGAATGGGGGACCCACGAGACCCAGAAGAAGTGAACAACCCTTGTTTCCATTGGAGGAGAGTTCATAGAATCCTAGAGTTGGAAGAGACCTCGTGGGTCATCCAGTTCAACCCCGTTCTGCCAAGAAGCAGGAAGATCGAATTCCAAGCACCCCCAACAGATGGTCAGCACTCTAGACCAGTCCAGCAAGCACCTCTGCTGACATCAGAATGGGGGACCCACGAGACCCAGAAGAAGTGAACAACCCTTGTTTCCATTGGAGGAGAGTTCATAGAATCCTAGAGTTGGAAGAGACCTCCTGGGCCATCCAGTCCAACCCCATTCTGCAAGAAGCAGGAAGATCGAATTCCAAGCACCCCCAACAGATGGTCAGCACTCTAGACCAGTCCAGCAAGCACCTCTGCTGACATCAGAATGGGGGACCCACGAGACCCAGAAGAAGTGAACAACCCTTGTTTCCATTGGAGGAGAGTTCATAGAATCCTAGAGTTGGAAGAGACCTCCTGGGCCATCCAGTCCAACCCCATTCTGCCAAGAAGCAGGAAGATCGAATTCCAAGCACCCCCAACAGATGGTCAGCACTCTAGACCAGTCCAGCAAGCACCTCTGCTGACATCAGAATGGGGGACCCACGAGACCCAGAAGAAGTGAACAACCCTTGTTTCCATTGGAGGAGAGTTCATAGAATCCTAGAGTTGGAAGAGACCTCCTGGGCCATCCAGTCCAACCCCATTCTGCCAAGAAGCAGGAAGATCGAATTCCAAGCACCCCCAACAGATGGTCAGCACTCTAGACCAGTCCAGCAAGCACCTCTGCTGACATCAGAATGGGGGACCCACGAGACCCAGAAGAAGTGAACAACCCTTGTTTCCATTGGAGGAGAGTTCATAGAATCCTAGAGTTGGAAGAGACCTCCTGGGCCATCCAGTCCAACCCCATTCTGCCAAGAAGCAGGAAGATCGAATTCCAAGCACCCCCAACAGATGGTCAGCACTCTAGACCAGTCCAGCAAGCACCTCTGCTGACATCAGAATGGGGGACCCACGAGACCCAGAAGAAGTGAACAACCCTTGTTTCCATTGGAGGAGAGTTCATAGAATCCTAGAGTTGGAAGAGACCTCCTGGGCCATCCAGTCCAACCCCGTTCTGCCAAGAAGCAGGAAGATCGAATTCCAAGCACCCCCAACAGATGGTCAGCACTCTAGACCAGTCCAGCAAGCACCTCTGCTGACATCAGAATGGGGGACCCACGAGACCCAGAAGAAGTGAACAACCCTTGTTTCCATTGGAGGAGAGTTCATAGAATCCTAGAGTTGGAAGAGACCTCCTGGGCCATCCAGTCCAACCCCATTCTGCCAAGAAGCAGGAAGATCGAATTCCAAGCACCCCCAACAGATGGTCAGCACTCTAGACCAGTCCAGCAAGCACCTCTGCTGACATCAGAATGGGGGACCCACGAGACCCAGAAGAAGTGAACAACCCTTGTTTCCATTGGAGGAGAGTTCATAGAATCCTAGAGTTGGAAGAGACCTCCTGGGCCATCCAGTCCAACCCCATTCTGCCAAGAAGCAGGAAGATCGAATTCCAAGCACCCCCAACAGATGGTCAGCACTCTAGACCAGTCCAGCAAGCACCTCTGCTGACATCAGAATGGGGGACCCACGAGACCCAGAAGAAGTGAACAACCCTTGTTTCCATTGGAGGAGAGTTCATAGAATCCTAGAGTTGGAAGAGACCTCGTGGGTCATCCAGTCCAACCCCATTCTGCCAAGAAGCAGGAAGATCGAATTCCCAAGCACCCCCAACAGATGGTCAGCACTCTAGACCAGTCCAGCAAGCACCTCTGCTGACATCAGAATGGGGGACCCACGAGACCCAGAAGAAGTGAACAACCCTTGTTTCCATTGGAGGAGAGTTCATAGAATCCTAGAGTTGGAAGAGACCTCCTGGGCCATCCAGTCCAACCCCATTCTGCCAAGAAGCAGGAAGATCGAATTCCAAGCACCCCCAACAGATGGTCAGCACTCTAGACCAGTCCAGCAAGCACCTCTGCTGACATCAGAATGGGGGACCCACGAGACCCAGAAGAAGTGAACAACCCTTGTTTCCATTGGAGGAGAGTTCATAGAATCCTAGAGTTGGAAGAGACCTCCTGGGCCATCCAGTCCAACCCCATTCTGCCAAGAAGCAGGAAGATCGAATTCCAAGCACCCCCAACAGATGGTCAGCACTCTAGACAGTCCAGCAAGCACCTCTGCTGACATCAGAATGGGGGACCCACGAGACCCAGAAGAAGTGAACAACCCTTGTTTCCATTGGAGGAGAGTTCATAGAATCCTAGAGTTGGAAGAGACCTCGTGGGTCATCCAGTCCAACCCCATTCTGCCAAGAAGCAGGAAGATCGAATTCCAAGCACCCCCAACAGATGGTCAGCACTCTAGACCAGTCCAGCAAGCACCTCTGCTGACATCAGAATGGGGGACCCACGAGACCCAGAAGAAGTGAACAACCCTTGTTTCCATTGGAGGAGAGTTCATAGAATCCTAGAGTTGGAAGAGACCTCCTGGGCCATCCAGTCCAACCCCATTCTGCCAAGAAGCAGGAAGATCGAATTCCAAGCACCCCCAACAGATGGTCAGCACTCTAGACCAGTCCAGCAAGCACCTCTGCTGACATCAGAATGGGGGACCCACGAGACCCAGAAGAAGTGAACAACCCTTGTTTCCATTGGAGGAGAGTTCATAGAATCCTAGAGTTGGAAGAGACCTCCTGGGCCATCCAGTCCAACCCCATTCTGCCAAGAAGCAGGAAGATCGAATTCCAAGCACCCCCAACAGATGGTCAGCACTCTAGACCAGTCCAGCAAGCACCTCTGCTGACATCAGAATGGGGGACCCACGAGACCCAGAAGAAGTGAACAACCCTTGTTTCCATTGGAGGAGAGTTCATAGAATCCTAGAGTTGGAAGAGACCTCCTGGGCCATCCAGTCCAACCCCATTCTGCCAAGAAGCAGGAAGATCGAATTCCAAGCACCCCCAACAGATGGTCAGCACTCTAGACCAGTCCAGCAAGCACCTCTGCTGACATCAGAATGGGGGACCCACGAGACCCAGAAGAAGTGAACAACCCTTGTTTCCATTGGAGGAGAGTTCATAGAATCCTAGAGTTGGAAGAGACCTCGTGGGTCATCCAGTTCAACCCCGTTCTGCCAAGAAGCAGGAAGATCGAATTCCAAGCACCCCCAACAGATGGTCAGCACTCTAGACCAGTCCAGCAAGCACCTCTGCTGACATCAGAATGGA